>NC_053442.1:36772763-37072763 GCF_007990345.1 Gossypium hirsutum | reverse complement strand
GACACGGGCGTGTGTCTCAGCCATGTGTCATGCGATACGATCGTGTGTCCCCTATAGGTTTTAAAGGTTGCTTTTCAAAAGTTACACAGCCTAGCACACAGCCTGGCACACGGGAGTGTGGTGCAATTTCGAGAGTTACACAGCCTGGCACACAGGTGTGTGGCTTGGTCGCGTGGCCTAGTCGTGTGAGCCAAGTCTGAGAGTTACACGAGCACAAACACGGGTTGGGACATGGTCGTGTGTCTCTATTTTGAGTGTTACACGACCTGAGACACGGACGTGTGTCTCAACTGTGTGACCCCTGCAGTGTGAACTTTTCTAACTTTTTCCTCAAATTTCAAATGTTTCTGATTTATTCTCAATCATTTCAAAAGTGTTTCTAAGGATTTGAGGACTCGAATAAGGGATGATATACATGTGTTTGAATAGATTATGCTATGATTTATGAAATTTTTGGAAATGAATGTTTTTAAGTTAACTTTTTATGGTAATGCTCTATAACCTTATTCCAGTGACAGATACAGGTTAGGGGTGTTACGTTTAGTGGTATCATAGCTACAGTTTAGTCAATTCTCAGACTGAACATAGCATGTACGAGTCCATAAATAGATGCCATTATATAACATGTGATAGTGTGATAACTCCTGACCTATTTTGAACTATGATTTCATATAGAAAAGGTCATCCAACCGAGCTAATTTCGATGAGGCTGGAAGTAATGCGTAAGCCACCGTTCACGGAGCAACGTCGAGAGGCAGTAGGCTTGTATCTGAGGGTAGGGAAGGAGAGGCTAAGGAAGCCCTCTTCCAAATGACGAATGAATGGTTTACCGAGTTCATACAAATGAACACGATGGCTCAACGACCTGAACTCCCATCTGTTCCCCAACCAGTCACCATAGTTCCTCAGGGTTTGGAACCAATGTGAGTTAGTAAGCCTCTAGTTGATAAAATTCGTAAATATGGGGTTGAAGAGTTTAAAGCTATGTTTGAAGATGATCTAGAGAGAGCTAAGTTCTGATTAGAAAATACGATCAAGGTTTTTGATGAGCTATCTTGTACACCAGTAGAATGCATGAAATGTGATAATTCCTTATTGAAATACTCAGCTTATCAGTGGTGGAAAACCTTGGTTTTGGTGGTGCCAAGAGAGCGTGTAGACTGGGGATTCTTTCAAATCGAGTTTCGAAAGAAATACATAAGTCAGAGATTTCTTAACAAGAAACGTAAAGAGTTTCTCGAGCTTAAATAGGGTCGGATGACAGAATCTGAGTATGAAAGAGAATTTTTTCGGTTGAGCAAGTATGCCCGAGAATGTATACCGACAGAGATTGCCATGTGTAAATTATTTGAAGATGGCCTGAATGAATATATAAAGTTGTTAGACGTGATTCTAGAATTAAAATAATTTTTTATTCTAGTTGACTGAGTGTACAAACCTGAAGAATTAAGCAAAGCTAAAAGAAGAGCTGATTTTGAGGCTCGTGATTCGAGTAAGAGATCAGTGGGCAAATCATATCAATCACCATCAAAGAAGTAAAAATAATATCATAATCGTTCGTCAGCCTTAGTGGGTTATTCTAGTAGAGATCAAGGTAAACAACATACGAGTTCAAAACCTTAGGCTACGTCTGTAGCAAGCGTAGGCAGTGTTAAGAGTAACAAGCCTAAATGTCAACAATGTGGATGACTGCGAGATTCAGACTGTTCGATTGAGTAGCACGACTGTGAGAGGTAGACCACCGTGGAACACTTGAAATGTGAGAAATAGCCGTAGTGGGACAAAGCACTCTACTTTGAGATTTGAGGCACGAACACCGACTAGAGCTTATGTGATCCATGCACGAGAGGAAGCTTCAACACCGAATGTTATCCCTGGTACATTTTCTATCTTTGATAATGATGTTACTACTTTGATTGATCCGAGATCAACACATTCATTTGTATGCACGAATCTAGTGTCAAGTTAGAAATTGTCTTTCGAGTCTATTGAATTTGTGGTTAAAGTAACAAACCCCCTAGGTTAGTATGTGTTTGTTGATAAAGTTTGTAAAAACTGTCCTTTGATGATTCGGGGTTACAACTTTTTGACTAATTTGATGCTACTATCTTTTGATGAGTTTGACGTAATTGTGGGTGTGGATTGGTCGACTTTGCATGATGTTTTGTGAACTATAAATGAAAGCTTATTGTGTTAAAGTGTTAGAACGGTGAAAAGCTTCAGATTGAATCAGATAGGTTGGATAGTATGTCTAATGTTATATCAGCTATGTCAACACAGAAGAATGTTAGAAAAGGTTGCGAAGCCTATGTCACTTACATATTTGATTCTAGAGTTTCTAAGTTGAAGTTAGAATCGGTTCCAGTGGTATGTGAGTATCCAGATGTGTTTTTAGAGGAATTACTCAGTTTACAGCGATAGCACTAGAAAGAACACAAGTTTTCCCCTTTAGTTATCCTTAGCATACATTTTAGCATTTTCAGTTTAGTAAATTGCATTTTATAACTCAGTGAATCCTAGCCTATTTTATCCTTACTTTTGCTATCTTATTGCATTAATGTCATTACATGAGTTAATTCTAGATTTTGTCCAGAATTGTCGCTGTACCTGACAATTGCTCGTAATGTCTCTATATGAGTTAATTCTAGATTGTGTTAAAAAAATGTTGTTAATTCCAGATTACATCCAGAAATGTTGCCGCACCTGATAGCTGTCCAGATAAGAACCAAAACTGCATAAGCTGTCCAGTCTGGTATAACCAACCTGTAGGTACAAGGACAGATTAATTTTAGGATTAAGGACACCTGCACTGTGGAGGAGGACATAAAAGGTGTACGTGAGAAGAAAATCTGGCTGCTTTAAGCTTTTTTTTTTGGGATCATCATCTTCATCACCCTACCTTGAAGCTTGTGGCGATGGCAGCTTAAACCTCTCACTGGTGAACCAACATGAAAACTGGATGCAGACTAGCTTCTGATGAGAAGACCTGAGTGCGAGATTATATGGAGTAGAGAGATTCAATCTAGTTGTCTAGGGATAGTATTCTCCATTCGATTCTTTCTTATTTCTTTCTAATGCTGGTGATTACTCTCTGTTTTCTGTTTATATGGAAGTACACATGAATTCTTGATTAAATGTTATCTTATTCAGTCTTGCTTTTATTGTTTAATCTTGGGATTTGAATTTTTTTAACACGGAAGTGTTATTGCAGTAATTGACACTGGAAAGTGCAGTGACAATTTGAGCCAACAAGCATTACAACGAAAGTTGAGTGAGGATTAGAGGAATTTAGTCCACTTGTTCTTATTAGTGCCGTATTACCATTGTCGAAAGGTGAGGTTAGTATGCATGTTTAAGTCTCAGATTAAATACATTGAACTTCATTGCTTCGACAATCACCTATCTTTTTATACCTTGTGAGCACTTAGTATTCTGCTAAAGATTCATGTTGAGGATCCCAGTTTATCACTATCATATTTTATTTTATTGTTTTCAAGTTATTGCATCGACAACTATTCTCACAATTTATCTCATTTCTATCTAGTTGTTGCACCAACATTCATAGACAAAAGACTACCATCCCTGTGGGATTAATATTCGACAGACTCACATCTGTCTACTATACTTGCACATTATTGCTGTGATGTTAAACAACCGATCAGGTTTTTAGCACCCTTACCGAGGATAACGTTTCTTTGATGTTTATTTTTGCTTTTGTGTGTTTTTCACTTTATTTTCCTTATATAATATTTAGTATTCACTAACTGATTTTTCTTTGTTGCTATTTCTTTAACTTCGATTTAGGTGTTTAATGACCCAAAGAAATTTGGATTTTCTTGCCGATTTTGATCTAGAAATTGAAAGGATTGCTCAGAGTAGACTTCAAGAACAAAGAAATATGGCTCTACCAGGGAATAATACAACCATACCCCTGATGCAATAGCAAAATGTTAATAACCTATTGTTGCCGCAAGATGCTCGCATACAAAATAGGACTATATGAGATTTTGTAGTACCTGTCTTTGATGATTTACAACTAGGAGTTGTTAGGCCAGCAATCCAAGCTAGGAATTTTGAACTCAAGCCTATAATGTTTCAAATGCTGAATTCTAATGGACAATATGTTAGACTGCCACATGAAGATGCGACAGGACATCTTAAATCCTTTTTATTAGTCCGTGCTTCCTTTAGTCAACAAGGTGTTCCTGATGATGCCTTGAAGATGCAATTATTTCCTTATTCCTTACAAGGAAGAGCCTGTACTTGGTTTTTTGGATTACCTGCTGGATCCATTACTTTTTGGGATGCACTAGCTACACAGTTTGTTTTGCGATTTAACCCACTGACAATGAATGCTCGTCTTTAAATGATATTACTCCTTATCATCAGCTGGATGATGAAAATCTTCACACCACATAGGAACGTTATAAATCTTTACTTCGACATTGTCCCATGCATGACATTCAACTAGAAACACATATTAAGATTTTTTATAATGGGATAAATTCACATACAAGGAATCTTATTGACGCATCAGCCAATAGACCTCTGCTAGATTGTACTTATAATGATGCTGCGAGAATTCTTGAGAGAATTGCTCAGAATGATTGTCAATACCCTATCTCCAGAGTTGCATAAGTAAAAAATACTCCAGGAGTTATCGAATTGGATGCAATAATCACACTAAGTGCTCAAGCTTCTTCTCTCACAAACATGATTAAAAATATGAAAGGGACGAGTGGTGTTGCACCTATACAAATCGCGCAGCTAGTTGATGTTCCTACTTTTTGTTGTGAGATTTGTAGTGACAACCATAGCTATGAAGATTGTCCACAACATGCAGAAAATGCTTGTTATATTAGTAACATTTGAAACAATTCTTATGGTAATTCTTACAACAACTCTACACGCAACCAACAGTTTTGGGTAACTTAGAATGCTCAACCAAATGCTGCGACATTTAGATATGGAAATACATCTACTTAGGGCAATTATAATCCCAGACAAGGGAACTACACTCAACAATAGCAGAACTACAATCAGCACACTCAGATGCACCCACAACAAGGCCAGACACATCCACTCCAAAATCTGATGCAGCCACAACACTCTTTAATACCAAATCAACATGTTCAAGGACATCGACAGCAATCGCACACTCAAGCTTGTACTTCTGACCCGTTAGCAACTCTTGAGGCATTAATGTGAAAGCATATTACTCATACGAAAGCTATCATACAAGGGAATTAATCTTGCATTTTAGCATTGAAAGCACAGTTAGGACAACTTGCTTCAAATCTAAATACTCGACCACCAGACTCATTACCTAGTGACACTGAAAATCCTAGTCCGAGGGGGAAAGAACATTGTAAGGCTATCACTCTTAGGAGTGGTAAACAAACTGGTGAACCGTGTATTGACTCTATTGTAGCACCTCACGATACAGATGGCATGATCACTGGTGAGAAGGTTGAATCTGAAGAATTTGCTGATGCATTAGTTAAAGAAGTTCCACAAATTGTCACACATATGCCTAATGCCCAACCTTCGAAACTATCAACGCAATCAAAGGTGTCGACACAAGAAGATATATCTCTACCTTTACCCTTCCCACAAAGATTCAAGAAGAATGAGCATGACAAGCAGTATCAGTAGTTCCTAAACATACCGAAGAAACTACAGATCAACATTCCTTTAGTAGAAGCTCTGGTACAAATTTCGAGTTATGGAAAATTTATGAAAGACCTATTGTCCAAGAAGAAGAAGTTCACTGATATGGAAAACATTGCACTGACAGAAGGCTATAGTGTTGTTTTAACAAACAAGTTGCCCCCTAAATTGAAAGATCCTAGGAGCTTTACTATCCCATGTTCAATTGGTAATCATTATTTGGGCAAGGCTTTATGCGACTTGGGAGCTAGCATTAACCTAATGCCACTATCTGCTTTCAGAAAGTTGGGAATTTGTCACATGAAATCTACTATAGTGACATTACAACTAGTCGACCGATCCTTGGCTCAACCTGAAAGGTAGGTAAAAGACGTCTTAGTTCATGTGGATAAATTCATTTTTCCGGCTGATTGTATAATACTTGACTACGAGGTAGACAAAGAGGTTCCCATAATCTTGGGAAGACCAATTTTAGTCACTGGTTGAACTCTCATTGACGTTTATAAAGGTGAACTAACCATTTGACTTAATGATGAGCAAGTCACCTTCAGTGTTTTAGAATCTGTTCAATGCAAGGACAAAGAAGAATGCCATACTGTCGACATGGTAGATGATCTAATTGAGGAAGAATTTAATGACCAAAGCACAACACTTTCTAAAGAGTGTGCAGTGACATCTAATGTTGAATCCTTAGATGATTGTGACAGCATGGTTGAAGCTAATAATCTTGAACTCAAGCATGGATGGTAGATTGAATCCTTAGACCTAGCCAACAGAACAACCCCAATTTTCAAACCATCTATTGAAGAAGCCCCTACTTTAGAATTGAAACCACTACCTCCTCATCTTAAATATGTCTTTCTAGGTGATCACAATACTCTCCCAGGTATTATCTCCACAACACTGGATGTAACTCAAGAAGAGAAATTGGTCCATATTCTCACACAATATAAACAATCTATTGCTTGGAGTATTGCCAAAATTCAAGGTATTAGTCCTCTCTTTTTTCGTGCATAAGATAAAGTTAGAAGATGAAGGCAAGCAACCGATTGAACAACAAAGAAGATTAAACGAAAAGATGAATGAAGTTTTCAAGAAGGAAATCATAAAATGGTTTGATGTTGGAATTATTTACCTGATTTCTGATAGTAAGTGGGTAAGTCCAGTACAATGTGTATCTAAAAAGAGTGGCATCACTGTGGTTCACAATGATAAGGATGAATTAATTCTTACACGCATTCCCACGAGATGGTGAGTTTGTATACATTATCACAAATTGAATGTGACCACAAAGAATGATCACTTATTAGAAAGGCCCCTTCATCGACCAAATATTGGATCGACTTGCTGGAAAGGCCTATTATCACTTTTTAAACGGCTATTTTGGGTACAATCAAATTACTAGTGCACTAAAGGATCAGGAGAAAACAACCTTCACCAGCCCTTTTGGCACTTTTGCTTTTCACCGTATGCCTTTCGATCTTTGCAATGCACCAGTCACATTTCAAAGCTGTATGATGGCAATATTCTTAGATATGATCGAAGACTCGTTAGAGGTGTTTATGGATGATTTCTCAGTCTATGAGAATGATTTTGAGTATTGCGCTGACAATTTGGATAAAGAACTAAAGCGATGTGAGGACACACATCTTTTTCTGAATTAGGAAAAATGTCATTTCATGGCAACTGAAGGCATTGTGTTAGGACACCAAAACTCTAGTCAAGGCATTCAAGTAGACAAAGCTAAGGTGGAAATCATTGAGAAATTACCTTCACCAACAAACGTGAAGGGTATTCGTAGTTTTCTTAGACATGAGGGGTTTTACTGAATGTTTATTAGAGATTTTTCAAAAATTGCAAAGCCCTTGTGCTCATTGCTAGAACAGAATCAAAAATTCTTCTTTGACGATACATGTCTAGATGTCTTTATTCTGTTAAAAAGAAGCTAGTGAATGCACCCATTGTCGTTGTACCCGATTGGTCTCAACCTTTTGAAGTTATGTGTGATGCAGGCATCTTTGCTGTGGGTGCAGTTCTCGGACAAAGAAAGGGAAGAATATTTCACGCCATCTATTATGCTAGCAAAACTCTTACATCAGCTCAATTTAATTATACCACTACAGAGAAAGAATTGCTGGCTGTAGTCTTTGCTATCGACAAGTTTTGTTCTTATTTTGTTGGCGCAAAGGTTACTATATTCACTGATCATTCGGCGTTGAGATATCTCTTTGCGAAAAAGGATGCAAAACAAAGATTGATAAGCTGGATGATACTGTTGCAAGAATTTGACATTGAGATAAAAGACCTTAAGGGTTTAGAGAATCAAGTTGCAGATCATCTGTCTCGATTGGAAGTTGGTAGCGAAGACAGAAACATACTTCAAATTGTCGATGCATTCCCAGATGAGAAGTTATTTGCTGTAGATACAACTCCTTGGTATGCGGATTTTGTTAATTATCTAGTGTGTGTAAAACTCCCATTGGGTGTCATAGGCCAAAAAAAGAAAGATTTCTTCATGACATAGTGAAGTATCATTAGAATGAGCTATATTTATTCAAGGTATACAATGACAACATCATTCGACGTTGTGTTCCAGAAAAGGAGATGCTTTCAATCCCAAAGCATTGTCATGATGCTCCTTATTGAGGTCATTTCAGTGGTATGAGAACTGCTGTTAAAGTTCTCCAATCAGGATTCTACTGGCTAACATTATTCAAAGACGCCCACAATTTTGTAAATCAATGCAATAAGTGTCAGCGCACCGGTTCTATATCTCGATGCAATGAAATGTTACAGCTACCAATTATGGAGGTTGAATTATTCGATGTTTGAGGTATGGATTTTATGGGACCATTTCCATATTCATTTGGAAATCTTTATATATTAGTAGCTATTCACTACGTCTCGAAGTGGGCTGAAGCTGTTGTAGTCCCAAAGGATGATGGAAAGACAATGTTAAAACTTTTTTCACAAGTATATACTCACTCGCTTTGGCACACCAAAAGCATTGATTAGTGATCAGGGTACACGCTTTTATTGCAACCAAGTGGCTACTGCACTGAAAAAATATGGAGTTAATTATAGAATGGCTACTACCTATCATCAGCAAACCAATGGCCAAGTCGAAGTTTCGAATCGACAAATTAAGAACATTCTTGAGAAGGTTGTAAACCCTTCAAGGAAAGATTGGTCTTTTCGATTGGATGCCGCTTTATGGGCATTGCAGACAACATACAAAACTCCATTAAGGATGTTGTCGTATCAATTGGCTTTTGAGAAAGCATGTCACTTTCTAATTGAACTGGAACACAAAGCAATATGGACAATGAAGCAAGTGAACATGGATTATGAAGCAGCTGGAAAGAAAAGATTGTTGGATATCACTAAACTAGAGGAGATTAGAAGAAATGCCTATCAAAGCACTGCAATTTACAAGGAAAAGACCAAACGATGGCTTGACAAAATTATTTTGCAGCGACAATTTATCGTGGGTCAATAGGTTTTATTATTCAATTCTCGACTCAAACTGCACCCGGGTAAATTGCATTCACGTTGTTCTGGACCTTTTGAAGTTGTCGACGTATTTCCTTATGGTGCAGTCACAATTTGAGACTTACGTGATGGACACCAGTTCAAAGTAAATGGGTGGAGGTTGAAACACTGTTTTGGCAACAATGATCAAAAGCAGGCAGAGACCATTAAATTGGTCGAAATTTTTTAATTTTTAATTAGTACTCCTTGATTTTAGTTTATTTTATTTATGTTTTGTTAAAGTTTGTTTTCCTTTCTTTCTACAGAATAATTAGGTTAAAGTTGGAAACCTTTTGCACCCATCTCGATAGCTACTCTCCTTCACTGGTACGAGAATTTTATGCTAATATCTATGATCATGAGTTAGAGTTTATTTTCGTTGAAAAGGCTTAATACCATGGGACACTGTAACAATCAACGACCTGTACAACACCAAGGTTGATGTTGACAAACACTCTAAGTTCATGGATGACATCACAGATGAAAAACGAGACCTGTTGGTAAGAGAATTGTGTGTCGAGGGAGTAGTGTGGATGGGTTCCCATCGAAAGAATTATACTATGCACCGTTACTTCCTAACGCTGTAAGGCAAAATTTGGTTTCACTTTGTCAACTGCAGACTAAAGCCCTCTACTGATAGCATCACAGTCACCCTAGACAGAATGTGTCTGATACATTCTATTTTCAAGGGAAGAAAAATTGATGTAGGCATAATACTTGACCAAGAAATAGTTGATTGCACCACAAGGCAGACTAGGATCTTGGATTTCCCATCACTGGTGATGTTATTGTGCCAACAAAAAGGAATCGTAGCCCATGTTGGTGAGGAAGTCTTGGAAAATAATGACAAGCCGATACTAAAAGAGGCGGAGACCAGCAAGACAGGAAAGGGAAAAGCCAGAGCTGACAGAAAAGGAACAAATCTGAATGCAGAGACATCATTATGTTACAAACTGAAGGATGTAAAAAAATGGTAAATTCCATCAACAACAGGCAGATCAGGCTTGTTGCTACATAGAAGATATGAAGAAATCCCAGAATTTGTTTTATGCTTATACTAGAGCCTGGAACAGTTCTATTGTAGCCACATTAGGCCAACTGAGCCAATCCCTACTACCAAAATTCCTTGTGTTTCCACCAATCATTCGCAATTATGACCTCTCTTCCTCGGATGACAATTTAAAAGACAGAGATAGATCGATGGCATCCCCACCTATTGTGCAGGTCTCTGATACTGAGAAAGAAGAAGAATCTAGAGACATTGAAGAATGCCTGTTAAAGATTGATAGCTTGTTTGAGGACGGTGTTTTTGCTGATCAAGAGAACATTTTTATTGAGAAGGAAGTTTCTACTGTAGAAGAGGACGTTGTTGCTGAAGAAGAAGTTGTTGAAAATGAGAAAGAAGAACAAGAAGAAGAAGAAGAAAAGGAAGAAGAAGAAAAAGAAGAAGAAGACTTTGTTGAGAAAACTATCACCGCACCCAAGTCTGTGGGTGCAAATATTAATAATTTAGAATGAACTAGAGTGAGACCAGTGGAAGTTGCTGAGGTAACCAATGAGGAGCAATGTAATTCATTGGCAATAGTGGTCTACACTGGACCACTCTAAGTGGCCTCTCCTACACAAAAAATAGTCGATGATACTAGTAGAGCTGGGAACTGAGGAGCAATCTGAAGATCGCGCAAAGCCCAAAGAAAAGAAAAGGAAGTGCTCCAAGGATAAAAAACAAAAGAAGGAGGAGAAAGAAACATCATGTAGCCACATCGATGGCTGTGGATAATCGAGTTAGTTTATTTTAAGCTTTAGTTATAGTATTCATGCATTGCATGTAGTTGTAGGTTTTTTTATCATAAGTATATATTGTCATTACATTTTTATTTTCATTACATTTTCATGTTAGTGCATTGGGGACAATGTGAACATTAAGTTTGGGGGAATGCACATGGGGCTTGGAAATGCACCGACATGTCAAAATTTTTTTGGAAATGAAGCATGCAAGGTTTAATTAGAGTTAATGAAAATTGTTCAAAAATTTTTGTTACATTCGATGCTTAATTCTTAAATCATGTGAATCATCAATGAATAAATTTGATAAATTCGACAGAAGGTTGTAGCTTCAATTATTTAATGAATGGATTAGGTTGCATTAGTAATGGATGACTGCCATCATTCCGTAAATCTTGAATGAGTCTAATTTTTATAGCTGCTTACATATGTATATATAGTTATAAAGTAGAGACACTCCAAAATGAGTGTAGTATAGAATGTTAAAAAGGGAATGCTCTAATACAAGCGTTAGGAAAATCAATCTGGCTAAAGGCTGCCGCTGCATAAGTGTGTGTCAGCTCAATTACGTACTCCCTGGGGGGTTTGTTGCACCCCATCGTTACTTCTCAGGAACAAGGGTATAGTAATGCAACAACATCCCTTATTCTTAAAAAAATAGATATATTGTATATATATACTTAGGCCCCGTTTTGCTTAGCTTTTGAGATGAGCTTTTCACTCAAAAAGCACTTCTCCCTTAAAATCATTACCAAACAGACATCACTTGAGTAAAATTTTTAACTTAAAAAAGGTGCTTTTTGGTAGATGGAAAAGTTGAAAATTTTAACTTTTTCCTCAGCCAAAAGTATTTTTGGCTGTTATTTACATTTTTAACCTTAGTTTGTCTTCTCCCAAAAGATGTTAGAATACCCATTTTTTTTCACATTTTCTCTTTCAAAGTTCTTTCCTCTAGTTCTTTGTTCCTCTTTTAAATCCTCCACCGGTGAGTTTCTTTTCTTCTTCTTCTCTTTAATTGTTCATTATGCTTTATTTTTTAGTTGTTTTCTGATTGTTTGATTTTTACAGAAATTTTATAGAAATTGATTGTTTGATTTTACAGAAATTTTATAGAATTTTTAATACCAAAAATTTTACAGAAATTGATTGTTCGATTTTTTTAATGAGATGGGTCTCATTTCTTTTTTTCTAAATTTTCTTGTGGGAAATTTTTGCCTTCAAAGGGCAGTGATAATGTTGAAGAGTTTTTATTTTTATTTTTGTTCTTTGTTTTTTTTTTCACTTCCATACTCAATAACCAATGATAATTTTTTGCTGGCATAGATAATTTTTTGTTTTCTCGAAACTTTGTTTATCTCAAAAGCTTCAAGATATCAGTTATAGATACTTTGTTTTTCTTTCTTGGAGACCATGCAATCGGCAGCTTTTTTTATGCAAAACAAAAGCGCTCAATTTCTCTTCTCCAAAAGCTTATTTTCCTTTCATTGATTCAATATGCAGGAAGAGGTTGCTAGAGAGTTTAGCATACCAATGCAATTTCAGCGATTTTGGTTGTGGGCCTAGCGTCAAAACCATACCTATCGTCCAAACCTACCACTAACACCATTGGAGGAAACTCAATCTGTAATATTCCTCAACATAAATTATTATGCCCTGGTTCAAAATCCTTTTTTGAGTAGTACTGGTTTATAGATTTAGCTTCAATCATTGTTCAACGTAGTATTGGATTTAATAATATGCTGTCTTCATTTGTCCTGCTTTGCTTTGCATGCCTCTCTTTCACTCTGTTCTTGTGTTGAATGAATATATATGTACAGACACACATGTACTTAAATATCAATAATTTTTCTTTAAAAAACACAGAATGTGTAACACTCGTAAACCATATCAGTTGCCGAAACAAGGTTACGGAGCATTATCAAATTTTACAGATCAAATATAGATAACTTGTATCGTTTACTATTTAGATCTAAAATCAAACATATTCAATCATATTGTCCCTTAAATGGACTCTCAAGGCCTAAGTTATTCTTTAGAAACAAGTCAGGACTAAACCGGAAGCTCAGAGAATTTTTCTCGAAATTTCAAAGTTTTCCTTGGGTGCAAAGGACATACGCCCGTGTGGCCAGTCCATGTGGCTCACACGGCCAAGTGACACACCCGTGTCTCAGGCTGTGTGGGCATTCAATATGAGGCACACGACTATGTTACAGCCCGTGTCCAATTTAGGTTGCATACTCACTTAGTCACACGGTCGAGCCACACGCTGGTGTGCCAAGCCGTGTGAGCATACTCACTTGAATAATTAAGGTGTAGGGTTCACATAGCCAAGTCACAAGCCCGTATACCAGGCCGTGTAACACACACGGCTGAGACACACACCCGTGTGAAAATACCTGAGCATTTTGTTTTGAAATTTTAAGATGCAGGGGACACACGACTGAAACACACGCCTTTGTACTAGGCCATGTGTCACACACGGCTAAGACACACACCCGTGTCTCTGCCTGTGTGGACAAAATAAGGCCATTTCCAAGCCTTATTTCTCACCCAAACTTGTCTTCCACCTACATCAAATTTTTAACACATTCACCAACAAATTCAAGACATTTAAACCAAGCCAAAACCAAGTCTTAAACTTGACATTTTACACATACAACCAATGTACCCTTCGACTTCCCAATAGACAATTTATTATTATATCATTCTAAAAATTATACTTACCTAGATCCAAATGCATATATGCATAATCATATTCATACTTCAAACATGATAATACTATATATATATATCAAAACATGACCATTACAAACCATTCCAATGGCTATTTACAACCAAAACATGTGTATGTCAACATTTGACCAATTTAACCTATACATGCCATTATATCCTAATTAAAGTTTGCTATTTATACCTAAAAGAGCTGAAGAAGTGTGTGATCTTGCTTCAACCCGCTCCAACCTTTATGAGCTTCTGAGCACTATAAAATAGAAGAAATAAAACAGAGTAAGCATTTAATGCTTAGTAAGTTCGTATAACAAGAAATTAACTTACCATTCATTTTCATTTAAAGTAGCATACAAAGTACATCCAAATGAATTTAATTAATAACCTAACACATATACATCTTAAAGCAAGTTAGTCATGTATTTCAAATGCATATCAAGTAACAGAGATGAGCTCATCATATAAACATTTTTATATATTTTTAGGTAGATACAATTATTAATTCATTCAGACCTTATCTTAACTTATATCAGAACTTTGCCCGTTGAACCTTATGAAATATCGATGGTTATCGGGTAGTACACATGAAGTGTACGAATCTATAATTTGTCAATTCATATTTAGGAGTGTTCATAAGAACATTTAAACGGGAAGCTAATGTGAGTCATGTAACGGGAAGCTTAGTCGGGCTTTATAGCGGGAGCTCATAAGAGCCATATTCAAGAAGCTTATGCGAGCCAATATCGAGTAACTCTAAAGAGCCATTAACAGGAATCTCCGGATAGCTTAATATCGGGAAGTTCAAGCGAGTCTTATCGGGAAGCTCACAAGAGCTGTGGTGTGTCCAAAACACATGTAGGATCACAACCAATCGGGATACTATGAAGAGCTATTAATGAGAAGCTCGAGAGATGGGACGCTCTTTTGAGCTGTGGTGTGTTCGCACCATATGCAGGACTAGAACCAATTCAGGAAATCCTGTATCCATCAAATTTTCATTTGTTCAAATGGGACTTAACATTTATCGGGCATTATCGGATATTTAATCAATTTCATATACATGGCAATTATACAATTCACATATATAACATTTATTTCAAACATATAAATGTACACAATTTAGTTACATGAACTTACCTCGACACTTGTTTATATACGAGAATCTACTAATCTGATGCTTTTTGTTTTCCTCGATCCAATTCCGTACTAGGTCTATCCGGATCTATACGAGTAAATTTAACTCAATTTAATACAATTCATATTCAATTCAGTCCAATTCATATTTAAGGTAAAAGTACCATTTTGCCCTTATACTTTTAATTAATTCCAATTTTGTCCTTAGGCTCGAAAAATGAAATTCATGGAATTTAATCCTTATTCCAAGCCAAGCCAAATTTTTCATATAACAATAATAGTCCATTTATTTCACAAAAATCATAAATTTTCCATGAATGTTACATCTTTTCAATTTTGTCTCTAAATCACAATTTCATGAATATTTTCTTTACAAAAGTTGTTTATCTATTAACAACCTTTAATTTTCTACCATAAATTTCAAATTTCAGCATACTCGTCCTAGAAAAAATTTTAATACTTTGATAGGTTTGCAGATTAATCCCCAAAATAGTTAAATTAGGTTATTACGATATCAAAAATATAAAAATTACTAAAAATGGGACAAGAATGCTTACCCAATTAAGCTTGCTTGAATTGTTTTCTCTTAGCTAGGGTTTCCATGAAAATAATTTGAGGAAGATGATGAATTAAGATGATATTTTTTTAATTAATTATCATCTTTTATTATTTCCACTTTCCAATTTAGTCATTTTCTTTCCTTAAATTTCCATGGATAAATCATCATAATTATCTACTAATTCCATTTAATGGTCTAATTGCCATATAAGGACCTCAAGTTTTGAATTCCTTAGCTATTTGCTACATATAGCTACTAGAACTCAACTTTTGTATTTCATACAAATTGGTCATTTTATCAATTAAACATATAATCGGTAAAATTTTTCTAAACGAAATTTTTATACGTCATTCCTATCATAATGTAGATCATGCAGTACTATCAAAATAATTTTTCTTTCCGACTCATATTTGTGGTCCCGAAACCACTATTTTGATTTCACTAAAAGCGGACTGTTACAACTCTCCCCTCTTAAAGAATTTTTGTCTTCAGAAATCTTACCGATAAAGAGGTTCGGATATTGCTTTCTCATTCTTTCCTCCGATTCCCAGGTAGTTTCTTCTAACCCATGTCGTTTCCAAAGAACTTTTACTAAAGCTACCTTTTTATTTCTTAGCTCTTTCGTCTCATGTGCCAAAATTTTGATCGATTCCTTACTATAAGTCATATCAGGCTAAATCTCAACTTCTGTTAGAGAAATAATATGTGAAGGATCTGATCGATACTATCGTAACATGGACACATGGAAAACATTATGAATTCTATCAAGCTCTGGTGGTAATGCTAATTGGTATGCTACAGGTCTGAATCTTTCAATGATCTCATATCTTCCAATAAACTGTGGGCTTAAGTTTCCTTTATAGCGAAACCAGAAAAATTTCTTCCAAGGTGATACTTTTAAGAATACTTTGTCACCAACTTGGAATTCGATCTCTTTTCATTTGAGATCAGCATAAGATTTTTTTACGATCAGAGGCTGCTTTCAAACTATCCCGTATCACTTTTACCTTTTCTTCAGTCTCACGGATTAAATCAACTCCATGTATCTTTTTCTCACTAAGCTTAGTCCAATTCAACGGAGTTCTACATCTGTGACCATATAGAGCCTACAACAGTGCCATTTTAATGCTCGACTGATAGCTATTATTATAGGCAAATTCAACTAAAGGCAGATACTTTTCCCAGTTACCTTCAAATTCTAGCACGCAGCACTAAAGCATATCTTCTAAAATCTGTATCACACATTCAGATTATCTATCAGTCTGAGGATGGAATGTGGTACTGAAATGTAACTGCGTATCTAGAGCTTCTTGCAACTTGTTCAAGAATCGGGATGTAAACCATTCAATGATGCATCACTGTAAATTACAAATTCTTTACCTGATTTAGGTTGAACTAATATAGGTGCTTCAGTTAACAACGTTTTCAATCTGTCAAAACTCTGCTGACATTTATCTCTCCATTCAAATTTCACATCTTTTTGCAACAACCATGTCATTAGAGAAGCTATCATAGAAAATCCTTTTACAAACCTCCGATAATATCCAGCTAGTCCCAGAAAACTTCCAACTTCAAACACATTTTTCGGTGGTTTCCAGTTAACAATAGTTGAAATTTTATTCGGATTCACTCTGATGCCTTCAGCAGATACTATATGTCCAAGGAATTCAACTTCCCGAAGGCAAAATTCACATTTACTAAATTTGGCATACAGTTGTTTCTCACGCAGATTTTGCAGCACAATTCTTAAATGGTCAGCATGTTCATTTTCATCTCCGAAGTATACTAGAATATCATCAATAAACACCACAACAAATCTATCCAAATACAGCTTGAAAATTCTATTCATTAAATCCATAAATACCGCAGGTGCATTCGTCAAACCGAACAGCATCACAAAAAACTCATAGTGCTCGTACCTGGTTCTAAAGTCTGTTTTTGAGACATCTGACTCTTTGATCCCTAGTTGATAATAACTGGAACGAAGATCAATCTTTGAAAATACAGTTGCACCTTTCAACTGATCAAACAAGTCATCAATACAAGGCAATGTATAATTAAATAATCTCAATTACCTATCTTTCTTCTTAACAAATAAAACCAGTGCACCCAACGGTGAAAAACTAGGTCGAGCAAAACCTCTGTCAGTTAGTTCTTGCAACTGTACTTTCAACTCTTTTAACTTTATAGGGGCCATTCTGTAAGGTGCTATGTATATCAGTGTTGTCCTAAAAATAATATCTATAGAAAATTCCACTTCTCTAACCGGTGGTAATTTAGGTAATTCCTCCGGAAACACATCAGAATACTCATAAACAACCGACATTGACTTAATCTTCGACTCAGATACTTTAGTGTCCAGCACATAAGCAAGATAAGCGTCATACCCTTTTCTGATATATTTCTGTGCTGATATAGCTGAGATCACATTAGACAACCCATCGAGTTTATCAAAATCGATACGGAGCAACTCACCATTCTGACATTCTAACACAATATACTTCTGTTTACAATTTACCACTGCATCATGCTGAGTTAGCCAGTCCATACCTAGAATTCATCAAATTCATCAAATGACAACAACATCAAATCAGCCGAGAAATAATAACCTCGTTCCATAAACGAACAATTTTTACAAAATTTATCCGCCATCACATATTAGCCCAAGGGGTTTGAAGATTTAACCACAAATTCAGTGAACTCGACAGATAAATTTTTAATAAACGTTAAATTCGTGCAAATGTATGAATGTGTTGAACTAGGGTCAATCAAAGCACTAATATCAGTATCAAGAAGAGAAAAAGTACCAGTAATAACATTGGGTGCAGAGGCATCCTTACGTGCACGAACAACGTATGTCCTTACCGGTGCTCGTGCTTCAGATTTGACTGCTGAATCTTTTGTCGCACCTCGGCTACCACTGATATTGCTGGTGTTACGGGGTGGTCTACCTCTTGAGGCGGGGTTGCTCGGCCTTGGAGTTTGAACAATTTCTTTTTCAGGATTTTCCTGGCAGTCTCTGAGATAGTGGTCAAAAGAACCACATCTAAAATACGCCCCGCTTCTCATGTGGCACTCCCTAAAGTGTAATTTGTTACAATGTTTACATTTATGTTTGGAGTTACCGACACTTCCTGCATTTGCCATGGATGGGGCCGGAGATCTTGGGTTAGAGCGTTGAGTACCTCAGTCTATCCTAAAATACCCAACAGATGTGATAGAATGATCTTCGATTTCTTTGAAGCCAACGATTATGAATTTCCCATAAATCTTTTACTCAAAGTTCGGGCTTCCATTTCTACTTGCCTATTTTATTTACTTAATTCTTCAACTTTATGTGCCCAGTCAACCAGTACAACGATTTTTTTAATTCCAGAATCCTATCTAACAACTTGATGTCTTCATTTAATCCCTCTTCAAACCATTTGCACATAGCAACATCAGTCGGGATACACTCTCTGTCATATTTGATTAATCTAAAAAATTCCCACTCGTACTCAGATACAGTCATATTCCCCTATTTGAGTTCTAAAAATTCCTTCCTTTTCTGATCAAGGAATCTCTGGCCAATATACTTCTTTTTAAATTCTGTTTGGAAAAATTCTCATCTGATACTTTCCCTTAGTACAACAGAAGTCAGGGTATTCCACCACTGATAGGTTGAGTCTTTTAATAGAGACACAACACATTTCAAACATTCAGCCGATGTGCAAGATAATTCATCCAAAACCCTAATGGTACTTTCTAGCCAGAATTCAACTATTTTTGGATTGTCTTTAGTAGTAGCTCTAAATTCTTCTACCCCATATTTACGAATTTTTTCTATCAGAGGCTAACTAGTTCTAACAGATTCAGCACCTTGTAGCATATTAGGAACCAATTAAGGAGCAAGAGGGGGAGGTCATTGTATAGCAGGATTCGTTCTTAAGAATTCTGTGAACCATTCATTCATCATTTGAAAAAGACTTCCCTAACCTCTTCCCCTCAACCCTTAGATACGGGCCTTCTACTACTTGAAGTAGCTCTTTAAACTAAAGCTTGTGCATTACTCTCAGCTTCCGCGGATTCAACTCGGATGGATGACATTACTATATGAAAACATGTTTAAAATGGTTAGTAGATATCACACTATCACAAATTATATAATGGCATGTATAGCTAAACTCGTACTTGCTATGTTAGTCTGAAAATTAACTAAACCATAGTTCTGATACCAATAAATGTAACACTCCTAACCCATACCCGTTGCCGAAATAAGGTTACAGAGAATTATTAAAATTTATTGATCAAATGCAGATAACTTGTATCATTTACTATTCATATCCGAAATCAAACATATTCAATCATATCGTCCCTTAAATGGACTTTCAAGGCCTAACTTATGATTTACAAACAAGTCAGAACTAAACCAAAAGCTCAGAGAATTTTTTTCAAAATTTTAAAACTTTCCTTATGTGCAGGGGACAAACGCCCGTGTGGCCAGGCCGTGTGAGTCAGTGACAAACCCGTGTCCCCGGCCCTGTGGGCATTCAATGTGAGGCACACGATTGTGTTCCAGCCCGTGTCCAATTTAGGTTGCATATTGACTTAGTCACACGGCCAAGCTGTACGCCCATGTGCTAGGTCGTGTGAGCATACTGACTTGCATAATTAAGGTGCAGGGTTTACACGGCCAAGTCACACGCTCGTATGCCAGACCATGTGACACACATGGCTGAGACACATGCCCATGTCTCTGCCCGTGTGAAAATACTTGATCATTCTGTTTTGAAATTTTAAGATGGAAAGGACACACGGCCGAAACACATGCCCATGTGGCTGAGACACACTTGTGTCTCTGCCCGTGAGGATAAAATAAGGCAATTTCCAAGCCTTATTTCTCACTCAAACTTGTCTTCCACCTACATCAAAATTTTAACACATTCACCAACCAAATTAAGACATTTAAACTAAGCCAAAACCAAGTCTTAAACTTTACATTTTACACATACAATTAATGTACCCTTAGACTTCCCAATAAAAAATTTATTATTATGTCATTTTAAAACTTATACTTACCTAGATACCAAATGCATATATGCATAATCGTATTCATACTTCAAACATGATAATACCATATATATATCAAAACATGACCATTACAAGCCATTCCAATGGCTATTTACAACCAAAACATGTGTATGTCAACATTTGACCAATTTAACCTAACATGCCATTATATCCTAATTAAAGTTTGCTATTTATACCAAAAAAAGCTAAATGAGAGTGTGATCTTGCTCCGACACGCTCCAACCTTTATGAGCTTCTGAGTACTATAATACAAAAGAAATAAAATAGAGTAAGCATTTAATAACTTAGTAAGTTTGTATAACGGGAAATTAACTTACCATTCATTTTCATTTAAAGTAGCATACAAAGTACATCCAAATAAATTTAATCAATAACCTAACATATATACATTCTTAAGCAAGTTATTCATGTATTTCATATGCATAACAAGTAACAGAGATGAGCTCATCGTATAAACATTTCCATATATTTTCAGGTACATAAAATTATTAATTCATTCAGACCTTATCTTAACTTATATCGGAACCTTTCCTATTGAACCTTATGAAATATCGATGGACATCACGTAGTACACATGAAGTGTATGAATCTGTAAGCACTCTCTCGGGCCATATAAAGGGAAGCTCATGCGAGCCATGTAACGGGAAGCTTATCCGGGCTTTATAACAGGAGCTCATAAGAGCCATATTCAGGAAGCTCATGCAATCCAATATCAGGTAACTCCAAAGAGACATTAACAGGAAGCTTCGGATAGCTTAATATCGAGAAGTTTAAGCGAGCCTTATAGGGAAGCTCACAAGAGCTATGGTGTGTCCACAACACGTGTAGGATCACAACCAATCGGGATGCTCTGAGAGCTATTAACGAGAGCTCGCAAGAACCATACAACAAGGAGCTCGATAGGCTAATAACGAGACGCTCTTTCGAGCTATGGTGTGTCTGCAACATATCTAGCAATACAACTAATTCGAGAAATCTTGTATCCATCAAATTTTCATTTGTTCAAACGGGACAAAACATTTATCGGGCATTATCGAATATTTAATCAATTTAATATACATGGAAATTATACAATTCACATATATAACATTTACTTCAAACATATAAATGTACACAATTTAGTTACACGAACTTACCTCGACATTTGTTCATATACGAGAATCTACTAATCCGATACTTTTTATTTTCCTCGATCCAATTCTGTACTAGGTCTATCCAGATCTATACGAGTAAATTTAACTCAATTTAATACAATTCATATTTTAGGCAAAAGTACCATTTTGCCCCTATTCTTTTAATTAATCCCAATTTCATCCCTAGGCTCGAAAAATGAAATTCATGCAATTTAATCCTTATTCCAATCCTAGCTGAATTTTTCATATAATAATAAAATTCCATGTATTTCACAAAAATCATAAATTTTCCATGAATTTTACATCTTTTCAATTTAGTCCCAAAATCACAATTTCATGAAAATTTCCTTTACAAAAATTGTTTATCTATTAACAAGCTTTCATTTTCTACCATAAATTTCAAAATTTCAGCATACTCATCCATGGAAAAATTTTAATACTTTGATAGCTTTGAAAATTAATCCCCAAAATAGCTAAATTAGGTTATTACGATCTCGGAAATATAAAAATTACTAAAAACGCGACAAGAATGCTTACTCAATTAAGCTTGCTAGAATTCTTTTCTCTTAGCTAGGGTTTCCATGAAAATAATTTGGGGAAGATGATCAAATAAGATGATATTTTGTCTTTTAATTAATTATCATATTTTATTATTTCCACTTTCCAATTTAGTCTTTTTCTTTTCTTATATTTCCATGGATGAATCATCATAATTATCTACTAACTCCATTTAATGGTCTAATTGCCATATAAGGACCTCAAGTTTTAAATTCCATAGCTATTTCTACCTATAGCTACTAGAACTCAACTTTTGCATTTCATGCAATTTGGTCCTTTTATCAATTAAATATGTAACCGGTAAAATTTTTCTTAACGAAATTTTTATACGTCATTCCTATCATAATACAGACCACAATACTATTAAAATAATTTTTCTTTCTAACTCGGATTTGTGGTCCCAAAATTACTGTTTCGATTTTACTAAAAACGGGTTGTTATGATGTGATATTTTCTTTAGTTAAATAATCATGCTTGTCGCCTACCTGCGAAATAACATATGGTTGTGGTGAGGACTTTTTTGTCGCGCTGTCTTGCATGTATTTCATCAAACACGTAAGGCCATTTTCTTAGTTTTCTTTAGAGAGTACTGCATATTATTATTATTTTTAATTGTTTGGTGATAATTATTTTAGGTTTGGAGATTTAATGTTGTTATTAATATATATACATACGTACAAATACTTGTCTTTTAGTACATTGAATTCGGTGTATCATTTCTTTTCTTTTGATTAGTTATTTTCTTTTTCATTGTGGAGGTGTCTACTTAAATCTTTTTATTAATATGAAGTGGTTTAAAAAATTATAAACCATATAAAATACTTTATAAAAATATAATAAAAATACATGACAGTAAATTAAAAACTGTTGGAGATAACTAGTTTCAGAACATGCTGAGTACAGATGGCGACAAAGATTAATCATAGCTCATAAATTATAAATCCTTGCCTATTATCTTCTATTTCAAATTATTTTCTCTTTAGATTTCAACCATGTTTTGCTGATAAGGAATGGTATTTTATTTAAACCATCTTTTATTTAAACATTAATTATAGATTAATTAACAAAAATGATAGGGAATGGTATTTTATCAGTCAAATCTATGTAAAAATTTTAATTATAACAAGTACACTTTTATTTAATTACTTTTTGGTGTCAAAATATACCATAAACCATTGATATTCAATACTTGTATTAAACATGTTCTTCTATTAATCTTATATATTGTATTATTCCTATGATTCAAACTAGAAACGTGAATTTTTGTTTTTTTATTCAAATTCATACCAAAATTGAAGTAAAAAAGTGTATGTATTTGTGGAGTTGGCAACCATTGATATAAAACAATGCATTTTCAGTTTTAGAAGTTGACAACTAGTGTCAATCTTATAGTTGCGTCTGGCTATAAATCCACTAAACTAATAAACAATAAAAAATTCACAATATTCATGATTATGATACCACATATTTTAATTGCTTTTAGTTGAAAAAATCAATTAGAAAATGATTAAGCCACATAAAATTTTTGTTTAATTATTTTGTTCTACAATGTGGGTAATAAATTCAAGTCTAGATTCTAAAGGTAGGAGAGATCAACATATCTAATTTTATCCTATCTTTTATGATACAAGTCATAAAGGCCCAATCCAAGTTCAAGAACGTGATGGGCTCAAATTGCCACAAGGCCCAATAACGAGATCAAAGGCCTGACAAATACGGTCCAAACTAAATGGGACCATTCAAGAGCTAGTTAGCAAGGCCTTAGATGCATACACGAGAGAACAAGAAAATCAAGAAACCGAATCTTGGCCCAATTTTGCTGTTCGAAGAGATTTCAAGAATCAAGAAAATCAAGATTTCAAATCTTGGAAATCTTGGTCCAAGAAACCAAATCTTGCAGCCAAAATGCATTGGATCTCCATTACGAGCGTCAACGACCCAATTTTGGTAGGAGATGGATCACGAGCCCAAATTCTTGAAGGCGAGGCCCAATAACCAAAATACAGCCCAATCAAGAAATTTCTTCATACTTAGTTGAAAATCAGGCCAAAATGTCAAAGGGCCCAATTTGTAAACATCTTACTTGTTTAATTTAATTTTTTAATCTTTAGGAGCATTACATGTAAAATTCGGCCCAAAACAGCCCATATAAGTGCATGGCCGAATTTACCTTGTTATTTTATTAATTAGGTTTAATTTTTTATTAGTTACTTGTGAGATTAGGATTTGTTGGAGGCCTATATAAGCATTGGCCAGCCACCCTTTGTAAACACATCTTATTATCATTCAATACATTAAATTTCAGTTTGTTAGAGTGCAGAATTTTCTTTGGGGTTTTCTCCAAGAATTCTCTCTTGAGCTTTCTTTAGAAGTTGTTTTAACAATCTCTTGATTGTGGGAGCCATCTTCAACCTTCTTCTTGCCATCGATATTCTTTGGAGGGGAGATTAGAGCCGTTTGAAGAGATTTGTGAAATCTTTCGGGATTTCAAGGATCTTTAGGACTTATCCTTTAATTTTTGCTGTTCAATTTCTTTTATTTAATTCTACTTGTGCCGAATCTCAATTCTAATCTATTTTCTGTTTTATTTGTGTTTCCAGCCCTCGTTTATCTTAAAGAATTGATCAATTTCACTTTTTGCTGGAGTTCGACAATCAGCCCTAAATCCCCAAATTCTAGGGTTCTTGCCGAATTCACACTTATTCTTCTTGGGTGAATTTGGTTGTGGAAACTTAGGGGAAACTTTCGTGGTGGTCAATTGAGCAGATTGCCCTCGCTTTCTCAACCTCAATAGTCGTTTTATGCCTTCAATTTCTTTCTTTCTCATTGACGCATAAACCCTAATTTGTTTCAAGAAATTCTGGTCGATCTAATTTGCTTGCTGATTTGGTGTTCTTTGACAGATTCGGCTTGTGGGAGTTCATTCTTGGGAATCAATTTTGTGTTCTTGGTTTCAAGAAACCTCTTTCATAAGTGTTTCATTTCTTGATTAGATCTTGCTGATTTTCTAGGGTTCTTATTCCAGATTTTAATTTTCCAGATTTAATCTCGTTCTTTGTTTGATTTCAGATCTGTTCGTTAGAGTTTTCGTAGGAGTTCCCCGTGACTTGGCAACTCGATCTTGGTCTGCGCGCATTCCTCTATCATTTGGTATCAGATTTTGGACGTTTTGGGTGTTCTTGGTTGATTTCTAAACTGATCTCAATTTTTTAAAGCAAAAACAGCAGTTTTACCCAGAAAAATTGTTCGAAAAAAATTCATTTAAGTGGGTAAACGTTGTCCAATTGATCTGAAATTTTACATACATATTTGTGGCACTGTGATTGAATATAAAAAAAATTAATCCCGCAAAAAAATCAGTCATAAATGTCAAAAAAATCAAAAAAGATGAAATTCAATAAAATTTAAAAAAAAGATTCAGCGGGTTGAATTTGGTGCCCAAACTTTCCAGATCAAAAATTAAATATTTAAGGACATACCATATTTAATTTCATGATATTTTGAGATCAGGAACACCTCGAACGAAGTTGTCAAGTTACTCCGCAGTTTTTCGGGTTTTCTGGTTTTAGCAATTTTTTATTGATTCTTAGCTGTAGGTTTTCATTTGTTAGCTTTTATTCTTCCGTTACGTTATCTAACACCTTCTTGTTTTTTGTGTTAGTAGGATTTACACGTGTGCACAACTTCTTCCTCGGTGCAACACGAATCAATTGGTGTCTCGTCAGTTTTTGGCATCCTAGTGCAAATTAGGATTCTTTGGTAGTTTGGTTCACACTCTCTAATTGGTTGATATAAACTCTGATAAAGAACTCACAAGATTGAATTCGACCTCATTGAGAATTTGATTTTTTCTTTTTGAGTGATTAACGGTGAGGTTTGATAACTTTTATTTTTGAGTGTTGAGTGTTTTGCAGATTTAAAAAAAATGTCTACAGGTGATAATAATGGTGACATATTTAAAAAATTCCAACAACAGTTGGATGAACAGGCTGCTGCTCTTCAAGCTTTGACTACTACCATCAATGAGGTGCGATTGAATCAAGAACCTCAATATCGAGATCCAATCAAAGGAGATAGGGATAACCAACCCCAGAGGCGCGGCCCTCGACGTGTCACTAGAATGGATGATGATTTTCATGATCGTGGGCAACCTTCTTTGGCAAAACCGAAATTCACAATTCCCCAATTTCGTGGTAAGAATGATCCTGACGCTTATTGTGAATGGGAATCTAAGATTGAACTTATGTTTCGGTATTATAAATGTCCGGATGATGAAAAGGTAGCGTTAGCAACACTGGAATTTTCTGATTATGCATTAAGTTGGTGGACTCAACTTGGGGTAAATTGCCATCGAAATTATGAAGGTGAGATTTCGACGTGGGATGAGTTGAAACAGATTATGCGTAAAAGGTTTATTCCACCTCACTACTATAGAGAAATTAAAACAAAGCTGAGAAGACTTATCCAAGGTAGTAGGACAGTGGATGAATATTTTAAAGAGATGGAGATGCTCATTCAGAGAGCTAACATGGAGGAGGATGAAGAAACAACTATGGTTCGATTCATTGATGGTTTGAACAGGCCGATAGCTAATACATTGAGGCTACAAACTTACATTGATTTGGAAGAAGCAGTTCACAAAGCCATTGAGATCGAGCAACAATTAAAGGAACAAAGGTTTGGGTCATTCTCTACTTCACAATATTACCGAGGTAACAATTCCAATTCTGATTTTAAGAGTTCAAAACCACCTTTTGTTACTAATAAGTCTTCTTTGAGTAACAAGCAGTCAGATTGGAAAAAAGAGGCTCCTGTTAAAACACAAACACCTTCTAAGCAGCCCAATTTAGGTGATTCGAGTGTGAAGAGGACTCGTGAGGTTGAATGTTTTAAGTGCAAAGGGCGTGGTCATTATAGTAGGGAATGCCCTAACACGAGATTCCTTCTTCTAAAAGATAATGGTGAGTATACTTCCGACTCTGATAAAACAGATCCAGATATGCCAGAACTTGTTGATGACAGTGATAATGGCGAAGAGTTGGTTGAACCACCCAGAGAAGGGGACTTTGCTGATTTTCAATGCCTTGTAGTTCGTCGAACCCTTAACATTTAGATGAAAGATGATGATAGCCAAAGGGCCAATATTTTCCATTCTCGGTGTTTTATTAAAGGTAACTTATGTTCACTCATTATTGATAGTGGTAGTTGCTCAAATGTGGTAAGTAGCTATTTGGTTGATTCTTTAAAGTTGCCTTGCACCAAACACCCTAAGCCATATCACCTTCAGTGGCTTAATGAATGTTCCAAAGTTAAAGTTACGAAACAGTCCTTGGTCACTTTTAAACTCGGCAATTATGAGGATGAACTATGGTGTGATGTAGTCCCAATGCATGTGGCACACTTGCTCCTTGGACGACCTTGGCAATTTGATCGCGATGTTACACACCAAGGTAAACTTAATCGATACTCCCTTGTATTTAAAGGTAAGAAATTCACTTTTGCTCCTTTAAATCCTACTGATGTATATAAAGATCAATTGAAGATGATAAAATTTTGTGAGGGGGTAAGGGAGAAAGAGCAAGTACAAAAGACAGAGAGACAAGAGGCTAATAGTAGTGGAAAAAGTCAAAACTTAAAAAGCCCAAAGGTGAGTGAACCCTCTAGTGGTAAAATGAGCGAAAAAAATCTTTTGGCAACAAAAAAAGATGTAAAGAGAGCCCTACTTAATAAACAGCCTTGTATCCTTGTGAGGTTTAGGCAAAATTATTTATCTTTATCTAACATTAACGAAAATTTGCCTAGTGTGTTTCAATCTCTTTTGCAGGATTATGAGGATGTTTTTAGTGAGGCCCCTAAAGGTTTACCACCTTTACGAGGGATAGAACATCAAATTGACTTAGTACCCGGAGCTTCAATCCCAAATCGACCAGCCTATAGATGCAATCCCGAGGAGACAAAGGAATTGATAAGGCAAGTTGAGGAATTACTAGACAAAGGGTATATTCGTGAGAGCCTAAGTCCTTGTGCTGTTCTTGTCTTATTGGTGCCAAAGAAAGATGGTACGTTTTGTATGTGTGTTGATTGTCGCCCAATCAACAAGATAACGGTAAAGTATCGACACCCAATCCCTAGACTTGATGATATGCTTGATGAATTACATGGTTCAATAATATTTACAAAAATTGATTTAAAAAGCGGTTATCATCAAATTCGAATAAGGGAAGGGGATGGATGGAAAACAGCTTTTAAAACAAAATTTGGATTGTATGAATGGTTAGTTATGCCTTTCGGCCTTACTAATGCACCTAGTACATTTATGAGATTAATGAATCATGTTTTAAGGCTTCACTTGGGTAAATTTGTAGTAGTTTACTTTGATGATATTTTAATTTACTCCAAGTCATTAGATGATCATGTTTTCTATGTTAGAACCGTTTTGGATATTCTGCGAACTGAAAAATTATTTGCCAACCTTGATAAATGCACATTCTGTTGCGATAAACTAATATTCTTAGGTTTCATAGTTAGTGCTCAAGGTATTCATGTCAACGAGGACAAAGTCAAGGCAATTAAGGAATGGCCGACTCCTAAATCGGTAACTGAGGTGAGATCTTTCCATGGTTTAGCTAGTTTTTATAGACGATTTGTGAAAGATTTCTCTACTATTGCTACCCCATTGACAGAGGTTATAAAGAAATCAGTGGGTTTCAAATGGGGTGAAACCCAATAAAAGGCCTTTCAAACTCTAAAAGCTAAGTTATGTTCTGCTCATTTGCTTAAATTACCTGATTTTGCTAAAACTTTTGAACTTGAGTGTAATGCTTCAGGAATTGGAATCGGCGCCGTTTTAATGCAAGATAAGCAACCTATTGCTTATTTTAGTGAGAAATTGAACGGTGCACAGTTAAATTACTCGACTTATGACAAAGAACTATTGTCATTAGTTCGTGCACTTCAAGTATGGCAACATTATTTGCTGCCTAATGAGTTTGTCATACATACAGATCATGAGTCTCTTAAATGGTTAAAGGGACAAGGTAAGTTGAGTAAAAGACATGCCCGATGGGTAGAATTCATTGAAACATTCCCTTATGTGATTCAATATAAAACAGGTAAAGATAATGTAGTCGTAGATGCTTTGTCTAGACGATATATTTTAATAACTACATTGAATGCTAAAGTCTTAGGGTTTGAACATATTAAAGAGTTATATGATGATGATACTGATTTCAGCCATATCTATAAGAATTGTGGACATACTGCTTTTGAAAAATTTTATCTTGTAGGTGGCTTTCTTTTTCGTTTAAACAGGTTATGCATACCAAAGTGTTCCATGAGAGAATTGTTGATTCATGAAGCCCATAGTGGGGGATTAATGGGACATTTTTGAGTGGCCAAAACACTAGACATATTGCAAGAACACTTCCATTGGCCACATATGAAGAAGGATGTGGAAAAGGTATGTTCCAAGTGCATTACATGCAAACAAGCAAAATCTAAGGTAATGCCTCATGGCCTTTACACTCCTCTACCGATTCCTACTTCACCTTGGGTAGATTTATCCATGGATTTTATTTTAGGTTTGCCTCGAACAAAAAAAGGAAGAGATAGTATATTTGTTGTTGTTGACAGGTTTTCAAAGATGTCACATTTTATTCCTTGTCACAAAACAGATGATGCTACACATGTGGCAGACTTATTCTTTAAAGAAGTGGTAAGACTTCATGGCATCCCTAAAACAATTGTTTCTGATAGAGATGTCAAATTCCTTAGCCACTTTTGGAAGGTATTGTGGGGTAAGCTTGGTACTAAATTGCTTTATTCTACTACATGTCACCCCCAAAACTGATGGTCAAACTGAAGTAGTTAATCGAATCTTAGGGACTTTATTACGAGCTGTTGTGGGAAAGAACATTAGAAATTGGGAAGAATGCCTACCATTTGTTAAATTTGCATATAATAGATCTATTCATTCTACAACTGGTTATTCCCCATTTGAACTTGTTTATGGTTTTAACCCACTAACAGTACTTGATCTTGCGCCATTACCTCTTGAACACGTTATGAATTTAGATGGCGAACAGAAAGCTGAGTTGGTGAAATCCTTACATGGGAAGGCTAGACAGCGAATAGCCAAAACAAATGACGCCAACACCAACAAAGCAAACAAGGGGTGCAAACGGGTTGTACTAGAACCCGGAGATTGGGTTTGGGTCCATTTGAAGAAAGAACGATTTCCTACAAAAAGGAAGACTAAGTTGGACCCAAGGGGCGATGGGCCTTTCCAAGTACTCGAGCGGATCAACGATAATGCCTATAAAATTGATCTACCTGGTGAGTACAATGTAAGTTCTACTTTTAATGTGGCTGACTTGTCCCCATTTGATTTTTCAGATTCGAGGACAAATCTTTTTGAGGAGGGGGGGAATGATACGAGTCATAAAGGCCCAATCCAAGTTCAAGAACGTGATGGGCTCAAATTGCCACAAGGCCCAATAACGAGATCAAAGGCCCGACAAATGCGGTCCAAACTAAATGGGACCATTCAAGAGCTTGTTAGCAAGGCCTTAGATGCATACACGAGAGAACAAGAAAATCAAAATTCACTTTCTTGTTTTCAAGAAAATCAAGAAACCGAATCTTGGCCCAATTTTGCTGTTCGAAGAGATTTCAAGAATCAAGAAAATAAAGATTTCAAATCTTGGAAATCTTGGTCCAAGAAACCAAATCTTGCAGCCAAAACGCATTGGATCTCCATTACGAGCGTCAACGACCCAATTTTGGTAGGAGATGGATCACGAGCCCAAATTCTTGAAGGCGAGGCCCAATAACCAAAATACAGCCCAATCAAGAAATTTCTTCATACTTAGTTGAAAATCAGGCCAAAATGTCAAAGGGCCCAATTTGTAAACATCTTACTTGTTTAATTTAATTTTTTAATCTTTAGGAGCATTACATGTAAAATTCTGCCCAAAACAGCCCATATAAGTGCATGGCCGAATTTACCTTGTTATTTTATTAATTAGGTTTAATTTTTTATTAGTTACTTGTGAGATTAGGATTTGTTGGAGGCCTATATAAGCATTGGCCAGCCACCCTTTGTAAACACATCTTATTATCATTCAATACATTAAATTTCAGTTTGTTAGAGTGCAGAATTTTCTTTGGGGTTTTCTCCAAGAATTCTCTCTTGAGCTTTCTTTAGAAGTTGTTTTAACAATCTCTTGATTGTGGGAGCCATCTTCAACCTTCTTCTTGCCATCGATATTCTTTGGAGGGGAGATTAGAGCCGTTTGAAGAGATTTGAGAAATCTTTCGGGATTTCAAGGATCTTTAGGACTTATCCTTTAATTTTTGCTGTTTAATTTCTTTTATTTAATTCTACTTGTGTCGAATCTCAATTCTAATCTATTTTCTATTTTATTTGTGTTTCCAGCCCTCGTTTATCTTAAAGAATTGATCAATTTCACTTTTTGCTGGAGTTCGACAATCAGCCCTAAATCCCCAAATTCTAGGGTTCTTGCCGAATTCACACTTATTCTTCTTGGGTGAATTTGGTTGTGGAAACTTAGGGGAAACTTTCGTGGTGGTCAATTGAGCAGATCACCCTCGCTTTCTCAACCTTAATAGCCATTTTATGCCTTCAATTTCTTTCTTTCTCATTGACGCATAAACCCTAATTTGTTTCAAGAAATTCTGGTCGATCTAATTTGCTTGCTGATTTGGTGTTCTTTGACAGATTCGGCTTGTGGGAGTTCATTCTTGGGAATCAATTTCGTGTTCTTGGTTTCAAGAAACCTCTTTCATAAGTGTTTCATTTCTTGATTAGATCTTGCTGATTTTTTTAGGGTTCTTATTCCAGATTTTAATTTTCCAGATTTAATCTCGTTCTTTGTTTGATTTCAGATCTGTTCGTTAGAGTTTTCGTAGGAGTTCCTCGTGACTTGGCAACTCGATCTTGGTCCGCGCGCATTCCTCTATCATTTTATTTTTCTGTAAATTATTATTTTGTTATAATTAAACTAGATGGAGTCATTCATTTAGTATTTTTAGATTTTATACTGACTTTTTAATTGTGTTTGATGCTATTATTAGTTTTGTTCTCTTTCTTGGTTATTATTTCATTCTTGGAAAGTTGATTTTGATTGAGAAAAAAAATCTTAGGATCCTATCTTGATTTTGATACACATGTAAAAAAAATATACTTATGTGACATTTGATTTTCCTGATTGCTTTACTGCTGAAACGAATATGTTCGTATACACGAAAGATGTGTACTTCGGCGGTTGAAGTTAGTGGTGAAAAAGTCAAAGTAATGTGGGATAAGAGATTGATAGAAATATTTTATGATATTTATATTAAAGAGATATTGAAAGGCAATAGACCTGGTACTCATTTCACAAAAGATGGATGGTTCAAAATAATGACCAACTTTGAGAAAGAAACGGGCAAAGCTTATTCCCAAAGACAACTTAAAAATTAGTGGGGTGCCCTAAAAAAAGAAAGGAAGGCTTGGAAGAAACTTAAAGGCGAAGATACTGGTCTAGGTTGGAATCCTATAAAAAGAACTGTTGATCTACCAGATGATTGGTGGGAGAGTAGGCTAAAGGTACATTAATAATTCTGAATATCTAGGTTGGAAGAAAATTATTGTTATTAAACTATCATTTTATATATAGGTTGTGCCAGATGCTAAAAAATTTAGAACATCGGGCATTGATCCTAAATTCGAAGGGAAGTTGGACCGAATGTTCATAGGGATAGTTGCAACAGGTGATAAAGCATGGGCACCTTCTTCTGGTACACTCCATAGTGATTTTTTTGAGGATGTTGACAATGACATGCCTGAAGAGAATGAGGAATAAAATGTGAGAAATGATGTTCACATTGATGGAAACGGTCAAAAAAGAAAAACACCTGAGATATCAAGTTCACATTTTAAAACTGGAAGGAAGAAATACTCAAAGGAAATTGGAAGGGCTGCAAGACTGTCTAGTCAAATAGAAAAATTATGCAATGCAGTTGACATGAGTCAGGCCACATCTAGTTTGACTCCTGTTATGGATCCATATGGTATTCCATAAGTAGTCAAAGTGTTTGATAGCATGTCAGAAAAAGTTCCAGAAGCTAGTCCGCTATATTTTTTCACTTAAATTATTGCTTAATAAGGACAAGAGAATCATGTTTTTATCAATTAATCCCAAGATTAGAACTTTGTGGCTTAAGACAGAAATAGAGGATAGTTGAAAATTTTCTGATCTTCTAGGGTTCAGAGATATCTACTATGTGACTAAACAACAATGCTAAACTAGTTTTATCAATAGTTATTTATGTTTGGTTTTTGGGTATTGAATTTATGTTCTACTTATTTATGTCTAATCTAGTTTTATCAATGGTTGTTTATGTTTGGTTTTTGGATATTGAATTTATGTTTTACTTATTTATGTTTAATCTAGTTTTATCAATAGTTGTTTATGTTTGGTCTTTGGATATTGAATTTATGGTCTAATTATTTATGCTTAGGGCTAGTTTTATCAATAATTGTTTATGTTTGGTTTTTTGGTATTAAATTTATGTTCTACTTATTTATACTAGATTAATTTTATTAATAGTTATTTATATATGATTTTGAATATAAAATTTATTCACAGGTGATGAGTATAGTTGAGAATTCCAGTGGTGATGAAAGTGATGATAAAAGGGAAAAGAAAGAGATTTTACAACGTATGGAATGTTTTAATCGATTATTTGTTGTTGCATCTTCTTCCATGCAATTATATTATGAGAAGTATATATTGAAGTAACCATGCATGGATTCAAAATAGTCAGGTGAGACATGGATCCAAGAGATCCTTGACGGTCACGAATCACGTTGTATGATTAATTTTAGGATGTCTAAAATTGTATTCACAAGTTTGTTGAGAGTTTTGGAAACAATATACAACTTGCAAACTTTAAAACACATATATTCTAGTGAACTGTTGAGAATTTTTTTATACATCTTAGGCATTGGTGCAAAAGTTTCCCAATGTCTAGAAAGATTTTAACGGTCTGGATCAACAATAAGTCAATACTTTGCAATTGTGCTTGAGAAATTTTCAACGATCGCCATTAATCTAATTGCACCCAAAGATCCTTTTTTTAACTCAATACTCGAACAAATACGTAATGATTCTAGGTATATGCCACATTTTAAGGTTAAAATTTAATTTTGTATTATCATGTTTTAATATTTTTGGTCGATTAAAAATATGCACGAGACTAATATGATTATTTGTTCAGTATGGCATAGGTGTAATTGATGGTACTCATATTGCCGCTATTCTTCTACCAAATGAACAAATTCCCTATATTGGAAGAAAAGGTTAACCAACTCAAAATGTTATGGCAGTGTGTGATTTTAATGTGTTTCACCTTTGTCATGGCTAGATGGGAAGGACCGAGACATTACACTAGAATATTTCTTGATGCAATTCGAGAGATCCAAAATACAAATTTCTACACCCACCAAATGGTAAGATATTTCATTTATTTCTTCTTTTTAAATAATAAAGTATAAGTTCTTTAATTGATCATTTTAAAAAAATAATTCTTGAATTAATTGTTTGTTATATTAGACATGTAGGAAAATATTATCTTGTTAATTCTGGATATCTTAAAATGAAAGGTTATCTTGGACCATGTAAAGGTCAGCAATATCATTTACCTGACTTTTATAGAGGTAGACCGATATCTAGTAAAGAATATATATTCAATCATCCACATTCATCATTACGTAGTGTGATTGAACGAACTTTTGGTGTTTTGAAACAAATGGGTCATTTTAAGGGATATGCCAAGTTATAGTTTTGAAAAGCAAACGATGATCGTTGTTGCTATAATGACGATACACAATTTTATTCGAAAACATTTCGATCGAAATGATCCAGATTTTATGGAATATGAAAATATTAACAGGGCATATGAGAATATTATTGATTCAGAAAATGCGCATGGTGGAGAAAGTGATGATGATGATGATGATGATGATGATGACGGTGAATCAAACAATTGAAGTGGTTTTGAAATAGAATTAACAAGAAATGCTATAGCTTCTAGTTTAATGAATTCACTTTAAATTGTAAATGCTATTATAAAATTTTTAGTATTTATATTTGGTATATAAATATTATCCCTTTTTGAAACTTTAATCCAAATATATGTAATATTTTAATTTGTTAGGTTTATGTTTTCTATGTTATGTTAATATCTAATATGAGTTATAGATTCAAATTACATTTTAAAATAAAATGATACAAATATGTTAAAATCATTAATTAAAAATAAAAAATCATTTTTAAAATAATAGAATTGTGTGAATATCTAATTGCAAATATTTAATGATGACATTTAAATATTTAAATATAGTTTATATATTCTAATTAAATTTAATAAATAATTAATATTAATTACTTAGAAATATTTAAAATTAATATTATATATTAAAATATTAACAATAAGTTATAATAAATTCATTTTCATATTCTTGCTAAAATATCATAATATTAACTAATTTGAACATTATTTAAATGCATATTTATTACTTTATAATATTATGTCTAAAATGAACGTTTTATTTCTCAAAAGCACTCTTTGACAGCAATACTAAACACTTAAATTTTAAACAAAACTTCTCAAAAGCACTTTTCAAAAGCAATGCTAAACTAGCCCTTAGTATTGTACAATAAATGCTATAATGGTAGATAGAACTTAGGGTTTGAAGCATGATGCTAGCATTGATGAAGTTGCAAACTTATTAATTCATGCTTATGAATTGTCGATGCAATGTTCTTTCATCTGAATGTGATTCATCTATTGGGAATTTAGAGGGTTAAGTTGCTAGAATGATCATTTGCCTTAGTAAAATTTTTGTAGCCTTGCTAATTTTTTGTTTTACTTGAGGACAAGTACAAACTCAAGTTTAGGGGTGTGATAGCACTAGAAAGAACACAGGTTTCCCCTCTTACTTATTGGTTAAATTGTTCCCATTTAGTTATCATTAACATACATTTTAGCATTTTCAGTTTAGTAAATTGCAATTTATAACTCAATGAATCCTAGCCTATTTTTCCTTAATTTTGCTATCATATTGCATTAATGTTGTTGCATGAGTTAATTCCAGATTGCGTCTAGAATTGTCGCTACACCTGACAACTATCCAGATAAGAACCAAAACTGGATGAGCTGTCCAGTTTGGTATAACCAACCTATACGTACAAGGACTAAATAATTTTGGGGAAAGGACACCTGTACTGTCGAGGAGGACATAAAAGGTGGACATGAGAAGAAAAGCTAGTTGCTTTTAGCTTTTTTTTCGGATCATTGTCTTCATCATCCTACCTTAAAGCTTACGACCATGGCAACTTAAGCCTCTCACGGGTGAACCAATGTGAAAACCAGATGCAGACTAGCTTCTAACGAGGAGACCTAAGTGCGAGACAAGAGGGAATAGAGAGATTTAGTCGAGTTGTCTAGAGACAATATTCTCCATTCGATTCTTTCTTATTTCTTTCTAATGCTGGTGATTACTCTCTGTTTTCTGTTTGTATGGAAGTACAAATGAATTCTTGATTAAATGTTATCTTATTCAGTATTGCTTTTATTATTTAATCTTAGGGTTTGACTTTTTTTTAACACGGAAGTGTTATTGTAATCACTGACACTTGAAAGTGCAGTGACAGTTTGAGCCAACAAGCATTACAATGGAAGTTGAGTGAGGATTAGAGGAATTTAGTTCACTTGTTCTTACTAGTGCCGTATTTCCATCATCGGATAGTGAGGTTAATATGCATGTTTAAGTCTCAGATTAAATAGAGGAGTGACAATGAGGAAGATATACATTGAACTTCATTACTTCGACAATCACCTATCTTTTTATACCTTGTGAGCAGTTAGTATTCTACTGAAGATTCATGTTGAGGATCCCAGTTTATCACTACCATAATTTACTTTATTGTTTTCAAGTTATTGCATCGACAAATTTTCTCACAATTTATCTCATTTCTATCTAGTTGTTGCACCGACATTAATAGACAAAAGACTACCATCCTGGGATCGATATCCGACAAACTCACATATGTCTACTATTCTTGCATTGACAATGTACGTTTGCACAATACTGCTGTGACGTTAAATAGTCGATCAACCGCTGATAAGAGAGGTTGAGTTTGCTATTAAGTTAGTGCCGAGAACATATCTAATATCGATAGCTCTGTATAGAATGGCACCTATAGAGTCGAAAGAGTTGAAAGCACAGTTGCAAGAGTTGACGGATAGGGGTTTTGATCAACCCAATTTTTCTCCTTGGGGTGCACTTGTTCTATTTGTTAAGAAAAGGGACGGATCCGCGATTATTTATTGACTATTGACAACTCAACAAAGTCACGATCAAGAACAAGTATCCATTGCCACGTATTAACTATTTGTTTGATCAATTGAAAGGTGCGACAATGTTCTCAAAGATTGATCTTTATTCTGGTTATTATCAATTGCTTGTCAAAGACTCAGATGTGCTGAAAACCGCATTCAGGACTAGGTACGGAACTTTAAAATCTTGTGATGCCGTTTGATTTGACTAATGTACCTGCAGTATTTATGAATTAGATGAACATAATTTTCAGACCGTATTTAGACAGATTCGTTGTGGTATTTATTGATGATATTTTGATTTATTCACGGGATGAGACAGAGCATGCCAAGCATTTGAGAATTTTTTGCAAACTTTGCACGGAAAAAAATTATTCGCTAAGTTTAGCATATGTGAATTCTAGCTTCGAGAAGTCAAATTTTTAGGACATGTTGTATCAACTGATGGCATTAGAGTGGATCTGAGCAAAAGTTCAGTTGTTGCTGATTGGAAGCGTCCAAGAAATGTATAAGAGGTTAGAAGGTTTTTAGGTTTAGCCGAATATTACAGAAGATTCGTCAAGGGATTTTCAATGATTGCTACACCATTGAAGAGACTATTATAAAAAGATGTGAAGTTTGAGTGGTCTAAGAAATGTCAGAAAAGCTTCAATCAATTGAAAGCATTGTTAATCGAGGCACCGGTGTTAATTCAGCCAGAGTCGGGTAAAGAATTTGTGATTTATAGTGACACATCGTTAAATGGTTTTGGATTTTGTTTTGATGCAAGAAGGCAATCTGATAGTGTATGCTTCTAAATAGTTGAAATTGCACGAAAAGAATTATCTGACGCACAATTTAAAGCTTGCAGCGATTGTGTTTTCTTTGAAGAGTTGATGACATCATTATATGGAGAAAAATGTCACATATTCACGGATCATAAAATTCTGAAATACTTGATGTCACAAAAAGACATGAATTTAAGACGGTGCAGATGGCTCAAGTTATTAAAAGATTATGATTTGATCATTGATTATCATCCGGGAAAGGCTAATGTTGTTACTGATGCTTTGATTGGAAATCTCTATTTGCTTTGCAAGCTTTGAACAAACTGTTAACATTGATTGATAATGGTTCGATTTTAGTTGAGTTGAAATCTAGACCGATGTTTTTACAACAGATTTGCGAAGATCAGAAATATGATGATATATTGTTAGCTAAATGGAAATGGATTGAGACGACTCCTGATTCAAACTTCAAGATTGGGTTCGATGATAGTTTGTATTTTAAAGCTAGAATTTGTGTTCTGAGAAATTTAGATCTCGTTCAAAAGATTTTATAAGAAGCTCATAATAGTAGCTTGTCTATTCATCATGGTAGCAATAAAATGTACGGTGATTTGACAGAAATGTACTGGTGGCCAGGTATAAAACGAGAGATCTCAAAATTTGTATCATGATGTTTAATTTGTCAGCAAGTTAAAGCTGACCATTAGGTACCTTCTGGTTTGTTACAGCTAGTGATGATTCCGAAATGGAAATGGGAACGCGTCATGATGGATTTTGTATCAGGATTACCTTTATTTTCGAGAAAGAAAGATGCAGTTTATTGATCATTTGGCAAAATCTACGCATTTCATTCAATGCATATAGATTATTCACTCGAGAGATTAGCAGAGTTATATGTTGCTTAGATTGTCATATTGCATGAGGTTTCAGTTTCTATTATTTCTGATAGGGATCAGTGGTTTACGTCTCGATTCTGGAGCCAGTTACATGAGGCTCTAGGCACTAGTTTGCACTTTAGTATCACGTTTCATCCTCAGACTTATGCTCAATCTGAGCGAGTGATTCAGACACTCAAACACATGCTCTGATGTTGTGTGTTAGAGTTCGAAGGTAACTGGGAGAAATTTTTACTGTTAGTTGAATTCGTATACAACAATCGTTATCAATCGAGTATAAAGATGGCACCGTATGAAGCTTTGTATGGTCAAAAATGTCGAACTCCATTATATTGGACTGAGCTAGTGAGAAAAAGCTTCACGGGTTTGATTTGATATAAGAAACCGAAGAAAAGGTTAAAGTGATTTGAGACAATTTGAAAGTAGCTTTAGATCGACATAAATCTTATGCAGATTTAAAAAGAAAAGACATTGAATTTCAAGTTGGTGATAAAGTGTTCTTGAAAGTATCACCCTAGAAGAAATTTCTTCGATTCGCTCGTAAAGGAAAGCCAAGTTTGAGATTTATCGGGCCTTAAGAGATCACTAAAAGAATTTGGCCAGTTGCTTACAAATTAGCTTTGTTCGGCAGAGTTAGAAAAGATCCCCAATGTTTTTCATGTATCTATGTTACGACAATATCGATCAGACCTTTCACATGTGATTTCACTTGTTGATGTTGAGATTCAGTCAGATATGACATACAGTGAAGAACCGATCAAAATTCTAGCTCGAGAGGTTAAAGAATTGAGAAATAAAAGCATAGCTTTAGTGAAAGTGCAATATTCGAACCTCTTTTTATGTAAAAATTGTTATAAAATAAAGAGAGATGGAGAGAATAAAGAACAAAGGAAAAATGAAAGCAATAGAGAATGTACTTTCTTGATCAAAAGGGATGATTACAATGTTTCATCAGAGTCTATATTTATAGGCATAAGAAGTATAAAAGAACTAGAGATCTAATTCTAATAACTATTAGAATTTAAAGTACATTAAAACTTTATCTTGATAAACCCTGTGGGATAAAAACGTAATGAAGAAAAAAGAGTACACAATCTATAATACACATAATATGCTACCTCATTAAAAACCTTACGAGGAAAACCTAATGGGATAAAACCTCGATTAAGGGAAAAAGAGTGGAATGCGTATTTACTCCCCCTTATGTAAACATCACATATTTTCTCATATTCTACATATTCAATTTTGAATACTAGTTTGTCAAATGACTATTTGAACGTATTTACTAAGCATTTATATTACCATTCTTTTAAAAGTCACGAGTAAGGGAAATTTGGAGAAATATATTTTGATCTCTACAGGAGATTCAACAATAATCATAAGAAACGTTAATCCTGATTCTTTTATAAAAAAACATAAATAGGTATTTTGGATCATTTTATAATTCTCCTTCAACTACTATTCACTAAGTCGAATTTACCACATATTTTTAAATTATTTCAATTCATATAAATGAAAATTTTCTCGAGAATTTCAATATGCTTCTAGCATCTTAAATCCTTCAAGGATTTTAATATAAACTTTACTATATAGTGATTCATAAAAGGTTGTAACAATAAGCATTAGACGCAAATTAAATATTATATGAATTGTCAATTTAATAATATATCTAAAGGTTATTACATCCACCACAAAAGAATATTATATCTTTTCATAATCAATGCGAGGACTTAGCAAAAAACTTCATATTTTTATTCCACTTTTGTAAAACTACTTCAATTGCACCCTCAATGGCTTTATACCTTTAGATATTTGGACTACTAGTCCAAAAACTCCACAAATTTCTCAATAGGTTTATTCAAGATCCTCCTTTTATTTCATTATTTCAATAATAATATTGCATGCAAAATCATTGTCGACCACTTTTAGTATTCGGTTCCACATTTTCTCGAATTAACATAACTTATCGAGATCTCTTACTTTCATTATTTTGAAATTCAGTTTCAGGTACCTGAATCTCTTCTGAAGTTTTACTTATAAGTTATGTATTGGGTCTCATCTAGAGCACCTGCCTCCACTATATGACCATCTACAAGAATTTTTATCTTTGGTATTCTAACTGATTGTCCTACTGGGACTTTGATTCAAATTAAAATATTAGATGGTATATAATACTTGGTTATTCTCATTAAGTTTGTAAATAAATCTAATAGTTAACTTGTAATGAGTTATCCTTATTGAACTTTTGGTTCAAACTACTCTCCCCCTAACTCATTACAAGTTATTATTTTTCTCTCCCTAAAGTCGAGAAAACTATCGAATCAAAATTGTTATCATAAATCATGTCATAATTAAATCTCGAATACATTTAAAACATCTAAAATATAAAGAAAATTGTATTTAATATATATTCCCAACTTTCTTTGAGGATTCACTCATCATTATGCATTGTGGTGGAGCAATTAGAACATATACACACATACAAAAATTCAAATATGAGAAATATTTAGCTCTTGATCAAAAACCAATTGTAATGGGGAGTATTTATAACTTATTGGCTTGATGCGTACAACATGTAAATCAACATAATCTCATGTTGAAATAGGAAGCTTAGTTCTCATAAGTAATGGTTTAGACATTAATCAGAAGTGTTTAATCAATAATTTCTCTAAACCATTATGCGCAAAATTTTACAAAATTTTTTCAAACTCAATCAATAAAAGATTGAGATATAAATTCATTAGTATTAGCAAAGATGAATTGTCTTAATTGCATGATATGAACTTAATTATTTAAACAAGCAATCTTGCAAATGACAGGTTGCAAATTGATAACCCATATGTGATTATTTTGTAGATGCATCTACCATAATCATATAATATCAAAACCATCCACATGGTGGATGACTGGGCCCATATTCATTTAAAAAATGTAAGACAATAAATCTCAACTTTATCTAGTGAGTTTCTAACAATCAATTTTTATTGAGAATAAGAAACAAATGAGAATTCTTTATATTAAATAATATTTTGGTTCTTTAATGAATGTCCATATCAATTCTTAATTAATTTTCGCATCATATATGATCCACGATGGTCTAACTGGTCATGCCAAGTAGTAAATGTATTTATATCAGTAAACTTGTGGTTTACTTTAACATATGTTTCAATTGTACTAAATTGTAACAAATTAATAATTTTACTATCATTCCTTTTACTTTGTATCCACATATAAGTGTTATTGCGACATTTACTATTGGAAATGTCTAAATCAATGTGAATATTATAATGTCACTAAGTCAACAAAATAAATATAATTTCCAAACAATTGTATGCAATATTTGCTTTAGGCAATATGCCAAAATCTTCAAATATCTAAAAAAAATTTGCAACTTCAGGTGCATCCAACCATAATGAGTTTTAGATAAAATTATCATATTTTATTGCTCATAAAAAGATCACAAAGATTATAAAATAAATATAAATTAATAACCAATCCTCTCTTTTTCATCCTTTCAAAATAGATATTTATAGCAATAGTGATTCATATGAAATATAATATTTTCCTCATTCGTAATCTCAATATAAGATCCATTATAAATATCTTTTCAAACCAATGGATTAACCATCATAAGATATTAATATATTAGCTTTTTTAGAGCTTTCGACTAATTTTGAACTATCAAATATTGAAATAATATTTATTTGTTTTAGTATCAAATAAGATAAATACTTTCTATTTATAATGAAAGAATTTATTACTACATTCTCATATCCTTCCTCAAAGTATATTGATAGAAACAAAATATTTGGCCATATGCCACATGTGGCCAATAATCTTTCATATTGTATTGATAACATAAGTTTTCTTTACCCTTTGAAGAGTTTTCTTAAGAACTCTCATTGTTCTCTTCTTTATTACAATATTCCCACTTTTAGTGGCCTATGATTATATTTTTTATTTTATTTATGTTTACATTCACTTCGAGAAATGCAACAAATCTAGTAGGAATGTGATATGAGGGATGCGCGCGGACCAAGATTGAGTTGTCAAGTCACGGGAAACTCCTACGAAAACAATAGACGTTTGGATCTAAAACAAAATAGAAAATTAAACTTTAGAAACAACAAATCTAAAACGAAAACACCCAAAACAATAAAGAATCAGCCTAGCTTGAAAACACTTATTAATAGCTTTGATTGGAAGCAAAGAAAACGAGATCTAACTTCTAAGAAGACTCCAATGCTGAATCTGACAAAGAAAACACAAAAAACAGCAAGTTAAACTTAACAGAACAAGAAAACCAAATTGAAGTAGAACTAGGATTTGTGCGGCAAGAAAGAGGGAAATTATGAATGAATAACGTTTCTTGATGCCTAAGAATGAAGCCGAATTAGATCTTCAAAGTTTGGAATGGCTGGAACGCAACAAGAACAATTAATCCCAAGTTAATCAATAAATCAGCACAAGCAGAAATAAATAAAGAAGAACGAACAGCAAGAAAATAAAGAAAGTCCTAAGAAACCTTGAAATTGAGAAAGATTTCACAACTTCCATCAAACGGCTCTAATCTTCCCACCAATGAAGAACAATGGCAAGAAGAAGGCTGAAGATGGCTCCCACAAGCAAAAAGATTGTTAAAACTACTTCTAAAGAAAACTCAAGAGAGAATTCTTGGAGAAAACTCAAAGAGAATTTTTCACTCAATAAAATCTGATTTCAATGTATTGTAATGTGCAATGTATGTGTATAAGGGTGGCTGGCCAAGCCATACATATAGGCCTTCTAACTATTTTCCTAGTCCTAATAGGAAAACTAAAAAAACCTAATTTTGTTTCACTTTAAAGGGGAAATTCGGCCAAGGACTTTAAATGGGCCTCTTGGACTGAATTTTTACATAGAAATTTATTCATAAAGTCTAAAAATGAAAACTAAGTATTTAAAGAATTAAAACTTAACAAATTGGGCCACTTTGACAATTTGGCTTGATTTTCAACTAAGTTTAATTTAAATTTCTTGATTGGGCTTGGAACATCTTATTGGGCCTTGTCTTCAAGAACTTGGGCTTGTAATTCCGTTCTCTCCCGAAATTGGCTTGTTAATGCTCGTAACTGAGATCCAATGCGCCTTAGTTGCAAGATTCGGTTTCTTGGACCAAGAATTCCAAGATTTGAAATCTTGATTTTCTTGATTCTTGAAATCGCTCAAAACAGCAAAATTGGACCAAGATTCGGTTTCTTGATTTTCTTGAAAACAAGAAAGTGAATCTTGATTTTCTTTTTCCTTCGTATACGCATCTAAGGCCTTTGTGACTCGTGTCATTCCCCCTTCCTCAAAAAGATTCATCCTCGAATCTGAAAAATCAAATGGAGATAAGTCAGCCACATTGAAAGTAGAACTTGTAGTCCAATCATAAGCATAACAAAACAAGTATAACGCATGCGAATGGAAAGATTCAGATTACCATGCAAACAAGCTAATTTACTTGCCAATGCCTCGTTAAATATTCGAAACAAAGATAGACATGTTTTAAGGCATTCAATCATCTCAAATTGTTTCCACAAACCATGAATAAATCTAGAGTAATAAATCAAATGGTAAACGTAATCATCACAAGTAGGTATTTGAAAAGGCTCACACGGTTTTACAAAAATTAAATCATCAACATGATATTTGTCACTATTCGAGGAGTACAAAGGTGTTTCAAAAGTTTCAAGCATCTTACCTTTATAAGCAGAAGAATAAGGGTCAAATTTACCTTTTCCGTTTAATACAAACCTTCACTCATCGGGGGCATAGTGTAGTCGAAGCTCCGTTGTTGAGTTAACCTTTGTCAAATGGAACTCAAACTTTATGTATAACCACATAAACTGTTTAAGGCATGAATATAAATTGAAAACAAATTTGGCAAATTTCGTTAACTTATTCAAAAACCAAGTATCAAAACAATAGAAAGTATTTGCACACAATAGATGATGCTTGATTTTCCAACAAAATATACCAAAATAGATTCCGGGTTTAAAAACTTGATTTTGATTAGTCATGCCGAAGTGTAACAAAGATTTTATTAAACCAATCAAGTTAAACCATGAGCATTTTCGCATACATACCAACATATATTCAAAACTTTTTTTATTCACCGAAACAGATTTGCACAAATTCGTGGATTTTACACTTGGCAAATCAAGAGAATAACAACTCACGCTTCCTTTCGTAATGACTTTATCAACCACAATCAAAGAATAAAAATCAATCGGATTAAAATAAGGGGATCTTTTAAGAACTAAGTCACCAAAAGTTTTATCAATAATTTTCAAATCTGCACGGGACTCGGTTGCTAAAATTTCCTTACCTTGCTTACCTTCGGGCTCATGTAGTGTGATTTCATCTTTGCCTATGTTGATCGTATGAAAACGTCTTTCATTTGAGAGGTATTGAAGTTGAAAGTTATCTTTCGGTATTTCGGGAACCTGAAAAGTAGCAACACAAGAAAAATTCATATCTTGGTTAGTAGAAACATTCCTCACTACCCTTTCCTCGTCTTTTTCTTTTGTTTCTTTTTTTCGTCTCTCAATCTCATTCCATATTCACTCATTTTCTCGCATCAACATCTCTTGCCTCTCTTTTCTTTTTATTTATTTTTGTGTCTTCCTTTCATTACAAGATAGAGATGTTACAAATGAATCAGAACGGAAAGACTCTCATTGGGTATGTACAGAATGACTTGCATACGAACAATGATCCCCTTGGAAAACTTCACTCTCGAAACTTGCTTTGCATCGTCTTGAATTCCTCATTGAATAGGAGTCATGATATGAATCTCTTCTCGAATATTCGTTGGATGTTCGTCTTCTTGGCACTCTCATTTCTGCCCGTTCACTTGAGTTAAGTTGTCCTCGTTGGGCTCTTTTCTCCACTCGCATCTCATTGATAGTAGCACTCAATGTTCGAAGTATGGCAGCCCGTTCGTCTAACTGTTGTTGGATCATTTTAATTTATCATGGACATTATTATGGTTATCATCAACTTGACCAACTTTAGACATTTTTTTCTTTTTTTCAAAAACCTACAAAACAAACAGTCAACACTCAAAAAGGAAAATTAGCAAACCTCACCGTTAATCACTCAAAAAGGAAAATAAAATTCTCAATGAGGTAGAATTCAGTCTTGTGAGTTCTTTAGTAGAGTCTATATCAATCAATTAGAAACTGTAATTTGCACTAGGAGTCCAAAAATAACGAGACACCAATTGATTTGTGTCGCACCGAGGAAGAATTGTGCATACTTTTAAATCCTACTGACACAAGAAACAAGAAGGTGTTAGATAGTGTAAAGGAATAATAAAGGCAAAACAAATGAAAACCTACAGCTAGAATCAATAAAAATTACTGAAACCCAAAAACCCGAAAAAGTGCGGAGTAACTTGACAACTTCGTTCGAGGTGTTCCCAATCTCCAAAAATCACGAAATTTAAACTAGAATGTCCTTATATATTTTATATTTGATCTGGAAATTTTCGGCACTAAACTCAACCCGCTTTTTTAATTTTTTTTCTTGATTTCATCTTTTTCAATTTTTTTGACTTTTTCTACTGATTTTTTTGTGCGGGAAATATTTTTTAATAATCTATCACAGTGCCAAAAATATGCATATAAAATTTTAGACCAATCGGACAACGTTTACCCACTAAAATGAATTTTTTTCCAAAATTTTTTTTGGGTAAAAACTATTGTTTAATGTTTTTAAAAGGAGATCAGTTTAGAAATCAACCAAGAACACCCAAAACATGCAAAATCTGATATGAAATGATAGAGGGTTGCACGCGGACCAAGATCAAATTGTCAAGTCACGAGAAACTCCTACGAAAACAATAGACGTTTGGATCTGAAACGAAATAGAAAATTAAACTTTAGAAACAACAGATCTGAAACGAAAACACCCAAAACAATAAAGAATCAGCCAAGCTTGAAAACACTTATTAATAGTGTTGATTGGATGCAAAGAAAACGAGATCTAACTTCTAAGATGACTCTAACGCTAAATCTGACAAAGAAAACACCAAAACAGCAAGTTAAACTTAACAGAACAAGAAAACCAAATTGAAGTAGAACTAGGATTTCTTGTGACAGCCCAAAATTGACCCTAGTCGGGAAGTGGTTTCGGGACCGCTAAACCGAGTCACCGAAATGTTTGAATGTGATATTTATTGTCTAGAATATGTAATTATGAATGTGTGAAAATTTCGTGTTTGAATTTTGTTAATTGTAAGTGAATTTCATCATATAGGACTTATGTGAGAAAATTTTAAAATGTGATAGGTCAATGCGTAAGGACCTATTAGTGCATGTGGAAAAAGGGGGGACTTGCATGTCAAATTCCCCTCTAACTAGTAGTGGCCGGCCATGACAAGCATGGTAGACCAAGTGTGATGGGCAAGACATGTCATAGACATGTTGGGTTGGTGCATCATGGGTGGAAAAAAATAAAATAATGAGATGGAAATTAAATAATGAAGGGAATATGATGAAAACAAAAAAAGTGTGTGGTTGTTTCTTCCCCCCCCCCCATTTTGCCAAAACTAGAAAGAAAAACAAAAAAAAAGTGCTCATCCTTTGGTTCATCCTTGGCCAAAAATTTTAAGGAGGAAGGAAGAAGAAAGGTTGAAGAGGTTCGGCTATGCATGTAGCTAGGCTAAGGTATGTTTGATGATGTTCCATGAGATGCATGCATGTTTTAGTTGTTAGCTTGAGTTCTACCTAGCCCATGGTCTAAATCTTGCTATGTGATGGAAATGACACTCGGCCATGGATGCATCATTCTTGGTTGATGTTTGATGTTGTGGTGATGAGGCATGAAGATGAGTTAAGTTCGGCTAAGGTGGATTTGTGTTGATGTCATTTGCATGCTAAGTGTAAAGCTTTGTAATGATGCATGTGATGGTGGATTGATGATTCTTGAATCTTCTTTTTAGCATTTTTGAGTGAGCACATATGTGCATTGGTTGCTAGATGGAGAAGAATCGGCTAGCAAGTTGTGTGCTAAGGCCGAATATAATTTTTTGTATATTAATGAGTAATGCATGTGTTAAATTGATGGAAAGGGAGAGGATGCTTTACTAGTGTATATATGTGTGTATTAGCCAAGTTTTGAACTTGAAACAAAAGGGTGTTTAGTCAATACAAGTGACCATACTTGTAGAATGTATTAAGTGTTGAAATCGGCCCCAAAATAGACATGCATATTCGGCCAAGGGGGAAAAAAATTAGCTAAAATGTTGAGTTTGATTCATGATTCCGTACATATGTGACTTTAATGTCTAATGTATAAATATGGGCTAAGTGCCTTGTGTTCCTCTTTTCGATGCTCAAATGATTAAATCAATTTATTTGTTTAATTAAGCTCAAGAGCAAAGGGGAACTAAATCCGATAAAGGGAAGGAAAAAGTGGTCAAATAGCCATCGAAATCGTTCGACAACACCCGAGGTAAGTTCTTGAGTAAGAGAGCTTAAATTAAGATTTGATTAGATCATGTTTTAAGCAAATCAAAATCATGCTCTTTGTGTGTGGCTACTGAGCCGAAATTACAAGAATGATAAGTGTCTTGTGTTTGAGTTTTGCTAACGAAAATGAAATACGAATGTGCCATGATTTATTGTTAAATGTGCATGGTTATTTGAATGATGTCCGAGCTAAGTCCCGAAGGCTTTGTGCTAAGTGACCATATCCGGACTAAGATCCGAAGGCATTTGTGCGAGATACTAATTCCGGGCTAAGCCCGAAGGCATTTGTGCGAGTTACTAAATCCGGGTTAAGTCCCGAAGGCATTTGTGCGAGTTACTATAACCGGGCTATGTCCCGAAGGCATTTGAACGAGTAGCTATATCCGGTTAAATTCCAAAGGTACGTGATTTGGGAATGAATGATCTTGCTGTAAAAATTTCAGTAAATACTCTAGAAACATCCCAACATTGAGGTATGTTTCGTATGTGCTTGAATTTAGTTGAGCCCTTACAAATAAGTATTCGCTCAGTTGATAAACGAGCTACCGGCCTTTGGCTAAGTTGATCTTTTGTGTATGTACATAAGGGTTGGTAATGTGAAGCAAGTCTGATATTGAAAAATTGTGCATATGAAATTATCCGTTTAGCTACATGAATGCTATACTTTTGTTGTGCTGGAATTCCTTGCTCAAAACTTACTAAGCATAAATTGCTTACTCCGTTTCTTTGATCCTCTATTTTATAGATTTTGGTTCTCCAGCTATCGGACTCGGGATTTTGAAGTCGAATTCGCCCACACTATCAATGCCCCCTTTTGGTACAATTTTGGTTGAACTTCGAAATGGCATGTATAGGACTACCCGTTTGTTGTGGGTCGTGGACCCTTTGGACTTGTATAATTTTGGATAGCCATGCGAAAATGGCTTATATGTGTTTGAGTATAATGTTATAATCATTTGGTGTGGATATGCTTGACAAGGATTGGCCATGGGAATGGTTAATCACTATCATAAATTGTGCTATTTATGCAAAAAGGGCTAGTTGAATCATGGAAACCATGAAATAGGTAAAGTCTACCTTAAAGGTAGATGCTGACAGCAGCAGTGATGTAGATTTGGAAAATCACTAAAAATAGTAGGAATGGAATTAAATAGTGAATAAATTATGTGAACCAACCTTGATGAATCTATTTTCATAGGAAAGTAACGAAACGATCATATGGATAGTATGTTGAGAGATATTCAGGTTCTCGTGTGACAGGGCCAGAACGGTTTCTGGATTCCCTATTCCGACTTTGGAAATTCATTATAAATTAACCAGAGACAATTAGGAGTCAAGCCATATATGTATAGATCCCTCTCTGAGTCTAGTTTCTATAGAAACAAACGGCATCAGTATTGAAGCCCTGTACAGGGAGATATCCAAGTCGTATTGCGCAAAGGTCAGTGTAGTCGATCCCTGTAACATGGGAGACTTTGACTAATAAACTGTACTAATTGGCCTGGCCAAAAATTCTAGAAAAAATATGTAGATGGGAATATGAGTCTAGTTTCAGGGAAAAATCGCGAAACTGATTTTCGAGTTGTGAAACTCAAGATATGATTTTAAAGCGACTAGTACGTAGATTGGCAGTGTCTGGGAAATACTTTTTTATAAGGGGTTTAAAGTCTGTTAACACCTCGTGTTCGACTCCGGTGTCGGTCTCGGGTTCGGGGTGTTACATTTGATTGGTATCAGAGCTACGGTTTAGTCGATTCTAGGACTACCGTAATGCGTTGGGTCTAGCTATACATGCCATTTTATATGATTACTTGATAGTGTGGTGATTTCTGACAATTGTAAATGTGTTTATTTATAGTAATGGATCCCGATCCCGACCGAGAGGTAGCTGATGATCTTGAGAGTGTAGCGCCTGCTCCCGCACAAGGGACAGCGCCGGCGGACTCTCAACCTAATGCTAGTAACCCGAACGATGAAGCTAGACAAGCTTTCTATAGCGTGATGAATGATTGGTTCAACCAATACATTCGAACTAATACGGCTGTTCCACAACCTCCATTCCCGACTAATACAACCCCCGCACCTACAATACCTCCAGTAACTGACCAAATAAGGTCAAATAAGCCCCCAGTTGACAGAATCCGAAAAAATGGGGCTGCTGAATTTAAGGCTACGGATAGCGACGATGCCGAGCAAGCTGAATTTTGGTTGGACAACACTATCCGGGTACTCAATGAGCTATCTTGTACACCCGATGAATGCCTAAAGTGTACTATCTCCTTGCTACGTGATTCTGCCTACTATTGGTGGAGTACTCTGACTTCTGTTGTGCCCCGAGAGTAAGTAACTTGGGAGTTTTTCCAAACTGAGTTTCGGAAAAAGTATATCAGTCAGAGATTTGTTGATCAAAAACGGAAGGAATTTCTTGAGCTTAAGCAAGGTTCTATGTCAGTTACTGATTACGACCGAAAATTTGTTAGACTTAGTAGATACGCTCGGGAATGTGTTTCGTCCGAGGCTATTATATGTAAACGCTTCGAGGATGGGCTGAATGAAGATATAAAAATGTTCGTTGGCGTTCTTGAAATATGAGAGTTCGTAGTACTTGTCGAGCGAGCTTGTAAAGCCGAAGAGGTTAGAAAAGAAAAACAAAAAGTTGATGTGGGAACTGGAGAGTTTCGTAAAAGATCCTCGGGAAAGTCTCTTCAACAGGCATCGAAGAAATTTCGAGATGATGCGGGCCAGTTTAGAGGCACTTCGGGCCTTTTTAGATGAGATCGTGATCGACCCCCTGTGGGTACACGAGGCACTTCGGTCGCCATTATTGGGAATGAACGTCGAGACAGAACGAAATGTCGATATTGCGGTAAATGGCATTCGGGGAGTTGTAGATTCCCTGACCGCTCCTGTTACAAGTGCGGATCAGTTGACCACTTCATTAAAGATTGCCCGAGGTTGTCTGAACAGAATGTAAATCAGAGTGGGAAACCGGGTGCTACCACTGCTCGAGGTAGACCATCTGGAAATACGGGCAATGCTAGTGGTGGTCAGAGAGGATCTAGAGATGCTACGACCAGATCCGAGGCTCGTGCGCCTGCTAGAGCTTATGCTATACGTGCCCGCGAGGATGCTTCTTCGCCTGATGTTATTACCGGTACTTTTACTCTCATTGATACTAATGTAACTGCTTTGATTGACCCCGGTTCTACTCATTCTTACATATGTGAAACCTTAGCATCCAGTAAGACTTTACCTATTGAGTCTACTGAGTTCGTAATTCGGGTGTCAAATCCCTTGGGTCATTACGTGCTTGTCGACAAAGTGTGTAAGAAATGTCCCCTAGTAATTCGAGGTTCCTGTTTTCCGGCGGACTTGATGCTTTTGCCGTTTAATGAATTTGATGTTATTCTCGGGTTGGATTGGTTGACCGTGCATGATGCGGTTGTAAATTGCAAAAGCAAGACTATTGAATTGAGGTGCGCAAATAACGAAGTAATCCGAGTTGAGTCTACAGACTTGGATGGGTTGCCAGCTGTAATATCCTCAATGTTGGCCCAGAAATATGTAAGAAAAGGGTGCGAAGCATACCTTACGTATGTACTTGATGACAAAGAATTAGAAAAGAAACCCGAATCTGTGCCGGTGGTTTGTGAATACCCGGATGTTTTTCCTGAAGAATTACCGGGTTTACCACCTGTTCAGGAGATAGAGTTTGGTATTGAGCTTGTACCTGGGACTACGCCCGATTTCGATGGCTCCGTATCGTATGGCACCAACCGAGTTAAAAGAGTTGAAAGCTCAGTTGCAAGAATTGACGGATAGAGGTTTTGCTCGACCAAGTTTCTCACCTTGGGGTGCACCAGTATTGTTCGTGAAAAAGAAGGACGGAACCATGAGGTTGTGCATTGACTATCGTCAGCTGAATAAAGTGACAATAAAGAACAAATATCCGTTGCCGCGTATCGATGATTTGTTCGACCAACTGAAGGGAGCCTCAGTGTTCTCAAAAATAGAATTGAGATCGGGCTAATATCAGTTGCGAATTCGAGATTCGGACATACCCAAAACTGCCTTCAGAACGAGATATGGTCACTACGAATTCTTAGTGATGCCGTTTGGGCTCACTAATGCCCCTGCGGTATTTATGGATTTGATGAATCGGATCTTCAGACCATATTTGGATCGGTTCGTAGTTGTGTTCATTGATGACATCTTGGTCTATTCAAGAGATGAGACCGAACATGCTGAGCATCTGAGGCTAGTGTTGCAAATTTTGCGGGATAAGCAGTTATATGCTAAGTTTAGTAAGTGTGAGTTCTGGTTAAGAGAGGTTAGCTTCTTGGGTCATGTGGTATCCGCATCGGGTATTCGAGTTGACCCGAGCAAAATTTTAGCCATACTTAACTGGAAGCCTCCAAGAAATATTACCGAAGTTCGGAGCTTCCTGGGGCTCGCCGGTTATTACCGACGATTTGTCAAAGGTTTCTCGATGATAGCCACACCAATGACGAAGCTACTTCAAAAGGATGTTAAGTTCGAATGGACGGAGAAATGTCAGAAAAGTTTTGATCAACTAAAAACTTATTTGACTGAAGCTCCAATTTTAGTGCAACCCGAATCAGGAAAAGAGTTTGTCATTTATAGTGACGCATCCCTACTTGGGTTGGGTTGCGTATTGATGCAAGAAGGTCGAGCGGTGGCCTATGCGTCGAGACAATTAAAGCCACATGAGAAAAATTATCCGACCCATGATCTTGAACTAGCTGCCATCGTATTTGCTTTAAAAATATGGCGACATTACTTATTTGGTGAAAAGTGCCATGTATTTTCGGATCACAAAAGTCTCAAATATTTGATGACTCAAAGAGACTTAAATCTGCGACAAAGACGTTGGCTTGAGTTGTTGAAAGATTACGAGCTTGTCATTGATTACCACCCGGGAAAGGCTAATGTGGTTGCGGACGCCTTAAGCCGGAAATCATTGTTTGCTTTACGAGCGATGAATGTGCACTTGTCTGTTCTACCCGACAATGTGTTAGTAGCTGAATTAAAAGCCAAACCATTATTGATTCATCAAATTCGTGAAGCCCAGAAAGTTGATGATGAATTGGTTGCAAAACGGGCTGAGTGTGCTCCGAACAAGGAATTGGGGTTTCAAATTGATGATGATGATTGTTTGAGGTTCAGAAGTCGTTTGTATGTTCCAAGGAATTCGGAACTCATTTCGATGATTCTGAACGAAGCCCATTGTAGCCGAATGTCAATTCACCCGGGGAGTACGAAAATGTACAACGATTTGAAACGTTGGTTTTGGTGGCATGGTATGAAACGAGACATCTCCGACTTTGTTTCGAGATGTTTAATATGTCAACAAGTGAAAGCGGAACATCAAGTGCCTTCAGGATTACTTCAGCCGATCATGATACCCGAGTAGAAATGGGATCGAGTCACAATGGACTTTGTGTCCGGACTGCCATTGTCAGCAAGTAAGAAGGATGCGATTTGGGTTGTTGTTGATAGACTGACTAAGTCGGCTCACTTTATCCCCGTGCGTACGGATTTTTCATTGGATAAACTAGCCGAATTGTATGTTTCTCAGATTGTGAGATTACACGGGGTACCTATTTCTATCGTGTCGGATAGAGATCCGAGATCCACCTCGCGATTTTGGAGGAAATTGCAAGAAGCTTTGGGTACCAAGCTGCATTTTAGCACTGCTTTTCATCCCCAAACCGATGGTCAATCTGAGCGGATAATTCAGATACTTGAGGATATGTTGAGATGTTGCATCCTCGAGTTCAGTAGTTCATGGGAACGGTATTTACCTTTGATTGAATTCGCTTACAACAATAGTTTTCAATCAAGTATTAAGATGGCACCTTACGAGGCTTTGTACGGTCGTAAATGTCGTACACCATTGTTTTGGACCGAGCTCGGTGAAAGTAAAATTTTCAGAGTTGATTTGATTAAAGATGCCGAACAGAAAGTAAAGGTAATCCGTGAAAGTCTGAAGGTAGCCACAGATCGTCAGAAATCGTATGCGGATTTGAAACGAAAGGACATTGAATATCAGGTGGGAGATAAAGTGTTCCTTAAAGTTTCGCCTTGGAAAAAGGTACTCAGGTTTGGCCGTAAGGGCAAGTTGAGCCCGAGATTCATTGGGCCGTACGAAATCTCCGAACGAGTTGGTCCGGTTGCGTATAGATTGATTTTGCCCCCTGAGCTTGAAAAGATTCACGACGTCTTTGATGTTTCGATGCTTCGACGCTATCGATCTGATCCATCGCACATAATTAGCCCATCAGAGGTTGAAATTCAAGCCGATATGAGTTATGAAGAAGAACCGATGCGTATCCTAGCTCGTGAAGTGAAGGAGTTGCGAAACAAAAGGGTTCCGTTAGTGAAGGTGTTATGGCTCAAACACGGGATCGAGGAAGATACTTGGGAAACCGAGAGCTCGATGAAAGAACGATACCCAAACCTATTTACCGGTAAGATTTTCGGGGACAAAAATTTCTTAAGTGGGGGAGAGTTGTGACAGCCCAAAATTGACCCTAGTCGGGAAGTGGTTTCGGGACCGCTAAACCGAGTCACCGAAATGTTTGAATGTGATATGTATTGTCTAGAATATGTAATTATGAATGTGTGAAAATTTCGTGTTTGAATTTTGTTAATTGTAAGTGAATTTCATCAAATAGGACTTATGTGAGAAAATTTTAAAATGTGATAGGTCAATGCGTAAGGACCTATTAGTGCATGTGGAAAAAGGGGGGACTTGCATGTCAAATTCCCCCCTAACTAGTAGTGGCCGGCCATGACAAGCATGGTAGACCAAGTGTGATGGGCAAGACATGTCATAGACATGTTGGGTTGGTGCATCATGGGTGGAAAAAAATAAAATAATGAGCATGGAAATTAAATAATGAAAGGGAATATGATGAAAACAAAAAAAGTGTGTGGTTGTTTCTTCCCCCCCCCATTTTGCCGAAACTAGAAAGAAAAACAAAAAAAAAAGTGCTCATCCTTTGGTTCATCCTTGGCCAAAAATTTTAAGGAGGAAGGAAGAAGAAAGGTTGAAGAGGTTCGGCCATGCATGTAGCTAGGCTAAGGTATGTTTGATGATGTTCCATGAGATGCATGCATGTTTTAGTTGTTAGCTTGAGTTCTACCTAGCCCATGGTCTAAATCTTGCTATGTGATGGAAATGACACTCGGCCATGGATGCATCATTCTTGGTTGATGTTTGATGTTGTGGTGATGAGGCATGAAGATGAGTTAAGTTCGGCTAAGGTGGATTTGTGTTGATGTCATTTGCATGCTAAGTGTAAAGCTTTGTAATGATGCATGTGATGGTGGATTGATGATTCTTGAATCTTCTTTTTAGCATTTTTGAGTGAGCACATATGTGCATTGGTTGCTAGATGGAGAAGAATCGGCTAGCAAGTTGTGTGCTAAGGCCGAATATAATTTTTTGTATATTAATGAGTAATGCATGTGTTAAATTGATGGAAAGGGAGAGGATGCTTTACTAGTGTATATATGTGTGTATTAGCCAAGTTTTGAACTTGAAACAAAAGGGTGTTTAGTCAATACAAGTGACCATACTTGTAGAATGTATTAAGTGTTGAAATCGGCCCCAAAATAAACATGCATATTCGGCCAAGGGGGAAAAAAATTAGCTAAAATGTTGAGTTTGATTCATGATTCTGTACATATGTGACTTTAATGTCTAATGTATAAATATGGGCTAAGTGCCTTGTGTTCCTCTTTTCGATGCTCAAATGATTAAATCAATTTATTTGTTTAATTAAGCTCAAGAGCAAAGGGGAACTAAATCCGATAAAGGGAAGGAAAAAGTGGTCGAATAGCCATCGGAATCGTTCGACAACACCCGAGGTAAGTTCTTTAGTAAGAGAGCTTAAATTAAGATTTGATTAGATCATGTTTTAAGCAAATCAAAATCATGCTCTTTGTGTGTGGCTACTGAGCCGAAATTACAAGAATGATAAGTGTCTTGTGTTTGAGTTTTGCTAACGAAAATGAAATACGAATGTGCCATGATTTATTGTTAAATGTGCATGGTTATTTGAATGATGTCCGGGCTAAGTCCCGAAGGCTTTGTGCTAAGTGACCATATCCGGACTAAGATCCGAAGGCATTTGTGCGAGATACTAATTCCGGGCTAAGCCCGAAGGCATTTGTGCGAGTTACTAAATCCGGGTTAAGTCCCGAAGGCATTTGTGCGAGTTACTATAACCGGGCTATGTCCCGAAGGCATTTGAACGAGTAGCTATATCCGGTTAAATTCCGAAGGTACGTGATTTGGGAATGAATGATCTTGCTGTAAAAATTTCAGTAAATACTCTAGAAACATCCCAACATTGAGGTATGTTTCGTATGTGCTTGAATTTAGTTGAGCCCTTACAAATAAGTATTCGCTCAGTTGATAAACGAGCTACCGGCCTTTGGCTAAGTTGATCTTTTGTGTATGTACATAAGGGTTGGTAATGTGAAGCAAGTACGATATTGAAAAATTGTGCATATGAAATTATCCGTTTAGCTACATGAATGCTATACTTTTGTTGTGCTGGAATTCCTTGCTCAAAACTTACTAAGCATAAATTGCTTACTCCGTTTCTTTGATCCTCTATTTTATAGATTTTGGTTCTCCAGCTATCGGACTCGGGATTTTGAAGTCGAAGTCGCCCACACTATCAAAGCCCCCTTTGGTACAATTTGGCTGAACTTCGAAATGGCATGTATAGGACTACCCGTTTGTTGTGGGTCGTGGACCCTTTGGACTTGTATAATTTTGGATAGCCATGCGAAAATGGCTTATATGTGTTTGAGTATAATGTTATAATCACTTGGTGTGGATATGCTTGACAAGGATTGGCCATGGGAATGGTTAATCACTATCATAAATTGTGCTATTTATGCAAAAAGGGCTAGTTGAATCATGGAAACCATGAAATAGGTAAAGTCTACCTTAAAGGCAGATGCTGACAGCAGCAGTGATGTAGATTTGGAAAATCACTAAAAATAGTAGGAATGGAATTAAATAGTCAATAAATTATGTGAACCAACCTTGATGAATCTATTTTCATAGGAAAGTATGTTGAGAGATATTCAGGTTCTCGTGAGACAGGGCCAGAACGGTTTCTGGATTCCCTGTTCCGACTTTGGAAATTAATTATAAATTAACCAGAGACAATTAGGAGTCAAGCCATATATGTATAGATTCCTCTTTGAGTCTAGTTTCTATAGAAACAAACAGCATCAGTATTGAAGCCCTGTACAGGGAGATATCCAAGTCGTATTGCGCAAAGGTCAGTGTAGTCGATCCCTGTAACATGGGAGACTTTGACTAATAAACTGTACTAATTGGCTCGACCAAAAATTCTAGAAAAAAAATATGTAGATGGGAATATGAGTCTAGTTTCAGGGAAAAATCACGAAACTGATTTTCGAGTTGTGAAACTCAAGATATGATTTTTAAAGCGACTAGTACGCAGATTGGCAGTGTCTGGGAAATACTTTTTTTATAAGGGGTTTAAAGTCTGTTAACACCTCGTGTTCGACTCCGGTGTCGGTCTCGGGTTCGGGGTGTTACATTTCTGCGGCAAGAAAGAGGGAAATTATGAAAGACGAACATTTCTTAGTGCCTAAGAACGAAGCCGAATCAGATGTTGAGGTTTGGAATGGCTGAAACACAAAAAGAACAATTAATCCCAAGTTAATCAATAAATCAGCACAAGCAAAAATTAATAAAAAATGAACAGCAAGAAAATAAAGAAAGTCCTAAAAAGCCTTGAAATCGAGAAAGATTTCACAACTCCCTTCAAACGGCTCTAATCTTCCCTCCAATGAAGAAAAATGGCAAGAAGAAGGCTGAAGATGGCTCCCACAAGCAAAAAGATTGTTAAAACTACTTCTAAAGAAAACTCAAGAGAGAATTCTTGGAGAAAACTCAAAGAGAATTTTTCACTCATTAAAATCTGATTTCAATGTATTGTAATGTGTAAAGCATGTGTATAAGGGTAGCTGGCCAAGCCATACATATAGGCCTTCTAACTATTTTCCTAGTCCTAATAGGAAAACTAAAAAAAAAAACCTAATTGTTTTTTACTTTAAAGGGGAAATTCGGCCAAGGACTTTAAATGGGCCTCTTGGACTGAATTTTTACAAAAAAATTTATTCATAAAGTCCTAAAATGAAAACTAAGTATTTAAAGAATTAAAACTTAACAAAGTGGGCCACTTTGACAATTTGGCTTGATTTTCAACTAAGTTTAATTTAAATTTCTTGATTGGGCTTGGAACATCTTATTGGGCCTTGTCTTCAAGAACTTGGGCTTGTAATCCGTTCTCTCTCGAAATTGGCTTGTTAATGCTCGTAACTGAGATCCAATGCACCTTAGTTGCAAGATTAGGTTTCTTGGACCAAGAATTTCAAGATTTGAAATCTTGATTTTCTTGATTCTTGAAATCGCTCAAAACAGCAAAATTGGACCAAGATTCGGTTTCTTAATTTTCTTGAAAACAAGAAAGTGAATCTTGATTTTCTTTTTCCTTCGTATACGCATCTAAGGCCTTTGTGGCTCGTATCATTCCCCCTTCCTCAAAAAGATTCGTCCTCGAATCTGAAAAATCAAATGGGGATAAGTCAGCCACATTGAAAGTAGAACTTGTAGTCCAATCATAAGCATAACAAAACAAGTATAATGCATGCGAATGGACAGATTCAGATTACCATGCAAACAAGCTAATTTACTCGCCAATGCCTCGTCAAATATTCGAAACAAAGATGGACATGTTTTAAGGCATTCAATCATCTCAAATTGTTTCCATAAACCATGAATAAATCTAGAGTAATAAATCAAATGGTAAACGTAATCATCACAAGTAGGTATTTGAAAAGGTTCACACGGTTCACAGAGTTGCACAATCATACCATGCATTAATCGACGGACTATAGATTCACTCACACATGCATCATAAAAATTATCAAAAACAATAATCTTTTTATCAACCATCAAAATAGATAGATCATCAATAAATAAAATAGGACAGTCAAGCATTTTTCGATTTTAGTGTTTTACAAAAAAATAAATCATCAACACGATCTTTGTCACTATCCGAGCAGTACAAATAGTTTCGAAAGTTTCAAGCATCTTACCTTTATAAGCAGAAGAATAAGGGTCGATTTTACCTTTACCATTTAATACAAACCTTCGTTCATGAGGGGCATAGTGTAGTCGAAGCTCCGTTGTTGAGTTAACCTTTGTCAAATGGAACTCAATCTTTATGTATAACCACATAAACTGTTTAAGGCATGAATTTAAATTGAAAACAAATTTGGCAAATTTCATTAACTTATTCAAAAACCAAGTATCAAAACAATAGAAAGTATTTGCACATAATAGATGATGCTTGATTTTCCAACAAAATATACCAAAATAGATTACGGGTTTAAAAACTTGATTTTGATTAGTCATGCCGAAGTGTAACAAAGATTTCATTAAACCAATCAAGTTAAACCATGAGCATTTTCGCATACATACCAACATATATTCAAAACTTTTTTTATTCACCAAAATAGATTTGCACAAATTCGCGGATTTTACACTTGGCAAATCAAGAGAATAACAACTCACGCTTCCTTTCATAAGACAGAAATGATCACATGTGTGGCATGGACTGTGTGTAGGCCACTATGTGAAAGTGAAAGTGGTCATGTGCGAAGTACTATGTGCAGGCTACTACGAGTACCAGAATGATAGGTCGCATGTGTAGTACAATGTGCAGGCTACTATGCGTACCGGATAGCTTCGATCACATGTGTAGTACTATGTGCAGGCTACTACGTGTATCGGACAGTGATGGTCACATGTGTAGTACTATGTGTAGGCTACTATGTGGACCGGTATCATTAATTATAAGGTGGTTGCTATGTGCTGATCGCACCGGATATCATTGATTACAAAGGGTGGTTGCTGTGTGCTGAATCCACCGTGTATCTGTTATTATTCCGAAGTGTTCATCGGGAAATTGACTCAGAGAAAATACATGAGATCATGTAACGATTAAGTGTGATTGAATGACGAATATATGTGTGGAATTGAATTGAATAATGATTAAAAGTGAAAAAGTGAAATTATGAAAAAGTAAAATTAGTAACAAAACAGTTTTAGACAATAACAATAGTGTGACTTTGAAAAATCACCAGAAATGGTGGACATTGAATTAGAGATTAAATAAGATATGAAATGAAATATTAATGAGTCTATTTTTACATTAAACAAATAGAGAAAGAAAAAAAGTTATATATTTTGAGATATTTGAATTTTAGTGAGGCAGGGTCGGATTGATTTCAGAATCCACTATTCTGATTTTGGAAAATAATTAAAAATTTTAAAAAAACAATTATGAGTTATACTTTATATGCTTAAAATCCTTAATGAGTCTATTTTCAAAAGAAATAGACGAAAATATCATCTGAATTCTGTACAATTAGATAATTCATTTTTAGTGAAGAGAGGTCAGAGATGTTGAGCAGTGAAATAGGGATGAATTTAAATAATAAACTGTATTAATTGGATAAGCCAAAAATTCTAAAAATTTTATGGAAAAAATATATGTGAGTCTAGCTTTGGTGAAAATTAACGGAACTTAATTTGAAGCTTTGTAGCTCTAGATAAAAATAATTTAGTGACTATAACTCGACTAGACAGCATTGAATTTAAATATATGTGAATAGTAAAATTATGCATAATGCTATTTAAGCATGTTCTATACATAAAGGATGTGGGATGGAGAGGAGGAGGAGGACAATAAAGTATATGAATGAATTGTGTATAGCTGGTTAAGTTTCTGATTATAATCTATAAATGTTGAAATAAGAGTGATGCTTATATTGGTGCATTACCGGTCATGGTAAGCTCATGAGAGAAAATAAAGTTTCATAGCATATGGGTGTGGTATATTTGGCATGAAATGATGTCATGAGTGGCTCATGAATTAACTTATGTTGGTAAGTTGATGCATAATTATAGTATTCAAATATATACATATTTGTAATATTTTGCTATGTGATTCAGAAAAAGGGGAATAAATAGCATACTGAAAATTCGGCCATGGTGCTAGTTTATGTTAAAGGAGTGTTTTATGGCATATCTTAGGTAATGGAATGTTATGAATTTTGAGATTAATTTGCTAATTAAATAAATGACAAATGAATTGATTACGTATTCGTAATTTTGACATATGCTTGGTATATGAAACGTAATAATATATGCTTGAATAAACTTTAAGTATTTGAATGACATGGATTTGATGGTGATAAGATTCGAACATTGAATTCATGAAGCACGGGTGATGTATTATTGTTGTGTGATAGCTTGGTTCGAGAAATTTGTTAGGTAAATGGTAAGTGAAAGCATTTATGGATATAGAAGAAAATTTGGAGTGAATATGAAATTTAGCTCAATTAAATGATTTCATCAATTAAACATTGTGTATACCAGAATGTGTTAGTGAATTACATATTCGTAAATTGACATTCAAAGTTCAGTTAGTGATATATGAAATAACATGAAAAGATTTATGATTGTGATTAATATTGATTCTGACTTAAAGTGGATTCTTCAATATTGGATTGATTTAACGGATATATTGAGCATATGAATAGGTATGTATTGGGTCTCTTAAACCCTAATTAGCGACTCGAAGATAATAATTTGAAAGTTTTTAATTTGGATGAAATTTTATAACTCGGTTTAATATGTTTATAAGTGTATTTATTTTGGTAATGCCTCGTTCCCTATTCCAGCGTAGAATACGGGTAAGGGGTGTTACAATGTGACATCACCAGATTTGGCCCTAATGTTTAGGACGGGTTTGGGGTGTTACATTTAGTGGTATCAGAGGTATGGTTTAGTCGGTTCTCGGACTAACATAGCGTATGTGAGTTTAGCTATATATGTCATATTATTACTCGTGATAGTGTAATACCTTCTGGCTCTAAGGAAATTATCCTGTTGAGACAAAGATGACTTCTAACCGAGTTGCTTTCAATAATGCTGAAAATTTATATTGAGGTAATTGAAATGTGTTTATGAAGAAACAAAATTTAGAAATGTATAAATAATGAAAGCATAAACTTAAAATTATATGATTGAATTTTTCCTCAGGTAAATTTGATTAAAGTTAATGAGTTCAATCAAAATATCTATTTCCTTAAACTAATACGATTAAAGGATCTTTGGTTTGCATGCTAAAAGAATGTTGAAAGATTGTGTGTTTGAGTTGTATCCTCAGCATGAAGAAAATCGTATCTTGATATGTTAGTGTTTGATAGTTGAAATCAATACAGTTGTTTTATTAAAGTGAATTGATTTATCGAGATGTGATTTGAGTTATATGTAACTAAGCATGTCCTTAGCTAAGAGAATAAATTTGGTGCACTTATGAGTATGAAGATAGATAGTCGGAATGAAAAAAAAATTCTATATTTCAGAAAGTATAAAAAGAGATGATCATAAGTTAAAAAAAAAGTTTTTATTGTGATAAGCTCATCCACATATGTTGGTGATTATATGATGCTATGTGCTCAACATATTTGATTAAGTGAATATGGTAAGTGAATTTACTTAAATAGATGGAATGTGTGTTTATGTATATCTATTAGAATAAGTGAAATAAGTACGTGCATATGGTAGAATCTTATGTTTAATTGTTAAGTTAAGATAATAAGATATTTTGTTTTATGTCTTTACTATTAAACCATGAATATTATAAAAGTATGAAAATTGAATTGGAAGATTAAATTGAGTAGAATGCAAGAATGAGTACTTTCGTTCAGTGATATGTGATGAATTAACAAAAAAGACCATGGTTGGACTATGGCAACATGTGATATGTGATTTCCGTATAAGACCATATCTGGGATATGGCATCGGTGTGATATGTGCTACTGTGTAAGACCATAGCTGGGCTATGGCATCCATATGTAAATATGTGTAAGACCATAGTCCATAGAGAAAACGAAGTACTCAATTCTGTAAGACGTTCTCTAATTGAATAAATGTCGGTAAGTAAAATAGAAGCTAAGTATCAGAATTTAAATAGATATTAATATTGAGCTCGAGTAAGTAAATTCATTGTGTGAAATTGTGGGTGACAGAAAATATTCATAATAAATAGATGTGTTAATTTGTTTGGAATGAACTACTTGGTTATGATGGTATTACATTGATGATGAATGCAAAGTCATATATATATATGTATCTATGAGAGTACGTTAAAAGCTTTATGTGCTCACCATCACCCCATCATAAGCATTGTTTTATGACGAAAATTATCTTGATGAGGCAAATATGTTTTTCAACTGAATTAATTTTGACAGTATAGAAGTAAACACTTAAATGTTTGAGTGAAAATGTATTGATTATGAGTTGAAACTCATAAAGGCATGGATCAAAGAGTATAACATTTTGTTATTGATAAATGTTATAATTATATGAGCACATGAGTTATGATATTTGGATTATGATGCTATATAGAAATTTCAATTGTGAATTAGTGATTTGAGTTGGCATATGAATTATGTGTTGAGAACAAAAGTGATTAAAAGCAAATGTTTTGAGAATGTGAAATTAGTAATGAATTGGCTATTTGTGATAGTATGTGTCATGCGCATTTATGTGTAAGATAAATTTGAGGCTTTACTACACTCACCCCCATATCAGTAAAATGTTACAATGAAATTTGTAAGATGTTGGTTGAATAAGTTTACGAGTGTAGTGTTACGGAAGTTTGTGTACGGAAGATTAATAATGTGGTCGGAAAAGTGAATGAATTAGCAAATGAAGACAATATAAAAAGAGAGATATTGGATAGTTCTGAAAACTACTCAGATTATGTAAAGTTACTGTCACAAAAGAAGTTAAATCTGATTAAATGATTTGTTCAGGTATGTTATTTAAAGAAAGAATTAACCGAAAGTTTTTCTGGATCGATTTCTATTAGTAAAGAGATAATGTGAAAATTCTGATGATAGAATTAGACAATTGAGTAATGTTTGTATTGTATTAATAGATGAGTACAGTAGCTATAATGGGGTAATTACTATGATTCCTTTTAGACATTCTGTGTGTACAATTATCCTCGGAAGTATATGTGACTGTTTAGTTTCAAAAAGAATTCTTATCGTATGAGAACATTAGCTAAACATATTAATAGATGAAAGAATTATTGGTTTGTTTGGGTTATGTTCGACATTGCCATGTTTTTTTTTTTTTGTATTTATTCCCTTGTGTGAATATGAAAATCGACGGTAAAGTCTGAGTGAGGCTAATATTTTGTTTCTACTGGTTATTGTTCTATTAAATATACGTGAAGATCATATTGCTTCTGTTACTTTGGACTCCATTAATTATGAGTGACATTGATCTTTCTAGACATTTTCTTTTATCATAGGAATGGATATCATTCTATATGGATTGTAATTTTTCGATACTTTATGTAGCTTCAGATGCTAAAATATCGCTATCCTGATTTTCTTATGAATTTATGTGATTATCTATAAAAGATATGAAAGTCCAAAATCATTAATCTACTATCTGGTAAGATTTTCGAGGACGAAAATCCCTAAAGGGGGAGAGTTGTAACAGCTCGAATTTTGTGCTAGTCGTAATAGTGGTTTCGGGACCACAAATTCGACGAGAAAAAAAATTATTTTCATTATATTTTTATCGTCTACGATTTCACAAAATGATTTCGTGAAAATTTCATTCGAAAATTTTGACGTTTGGGCACTCAATTTAGTCAAAAGGACTAAATTGTAAAAAATGAAAAAGTTGAGTTCTACATGTTAGAAGTGTCCAATTGTTATAAAATTTTAAATTGGAGGTCCTTAAATGGTAATTAGACCATTGGTTAAAATTTTGGATAAAAATGCACAAGGGATAAGTGAAATAGGAAATTTTTAAGTTGGGGGCATTTTGGTCATTTAGTAATTAAAAGAATTAAAAAAGCCAAAATAGCCAAAAAATTTGTCCATCTTCTCCATGGTGAACGAAATCAGCAAGGGGGAAGCCATATTTAGGGTTTTCAAGCTTCCAAGCTCCATAGTAAGTGATTCCAAGCCCCGTTTTTAATGTTCTTTACGTTTTTGGAGTCCCGGTAACTTGATTTAGCTTGTTCTAGCAATAATTTAATCTAGGGTTCATATTTGGAAAAATACCCATAGTTGAAATATGTTTATTTTGATTTTTATGGTAGAATATGAAGCTTTAAATTATGTTAAATAACTTTTGCTAGCCGATTTTAAGTGAAAACGAGTAAATTGACATAATCGGTAAAAATACCTAATGTTCATAAGTAAGTGTTAGAGTAAGAATTTTATGTTGCTATACAAGGGAAAAATGTTCAGCATGTCATAAAACATAAGAAAAAGGAATAAATTTTAATTTCTGAGCCTAGGGGTAAAATTGTAATTTTGTGAAACTTTAGGGGAAAAAATGTAATTTTTCCAAAATGCTGATTTTTGGACTGGATTGAATAATGTCAGTGTGAAATAAGTTAAATGTGTTATTATAAGTCAAGAAAGACAAGGAATTGACTTTGATTAGTGAAAAAGGAAAAAATGAGAAAAAGTGAGAAATTTTCCGATTGAACATTTGGAATAAAAAGGGATACGAATGAAGTGACAGAAATGATCACATGTGTGGCATGGACTGTGTGTAGGCCACTATGTGAAAGAGAAAGTGATGGTCACGTGTGTAGTACTATGTGCAGGCTACTACGTGTACCAGAATGATAGGTTGCATGTGTAGTACTATGTGTAGGCTACTATGCGTACCGGATAGCTTCGATCATGTAACACCCCGAACCCGAAACCGACACCGGAGTCGAACACGAGGTGTTAACTGACTTTAACCCCTTACAAAATTTATTTTCCAGACACTGCCCAATCTGTGTACTAGTCGTTTTAAAAATCATATCTTGAGTTTCGTAACTCAAAAATCAGTTTCGTAATTTTTCCCCGAAACTAGACTCATGTGCCCATCTATGTATTTTTTTCTAGAATTTTTGGTCGGGCCAATTAGTACAGTTTATTAGTCAAAGTCTCCCAAGTTGCAGGGATCGACTACACTGACCTTTGCCCATTACGACTTGAATATCTCCCTACACGGGGCTTCAATACTGATGCCGTTTGTTTCTATGAAAACTAGACTCAGAGTGGAATCTGTACATATATGGTACGACCCCTAATTATCTCTGGTTAATTTGTAATGAATTTCCAAAGTCGGAGCAGGGAATCCAGAAACCGTTCTGGCCCTGTCCCACTATAATCTGATTATCTCTTAATATACTGCCCATATGATCTTTTCGTTACTTCCTCATGAAAGCAGACTCATCGAGCTTCGATTACATAATTTATTCATTAATTAATTCCACTCCTACTATTTTTAGTGATTTTTCAATCTCATGACACTGCTGCTGCCAGCATCTGTTACGAAAGTAACTAGGTCCATCTCATGCCTACCCTTGATCCAACTCAATCGAACATTCGTGCCATTTTCGCATGGCTTAAAGTTTACATGCCAAAATTCAAACACAACGTAATAGCTTATACATGCCAAAATGTTCTTCTAAGCCAACTAAGAAGAAAGTACCAAAACTTGCTATCCGGTGTGATGACTTCGACGACGGCCTGACCCCGCAAAAATAGATGAGTCCAAGCAACCTATAATGGGTGACAAGGAAACACCGAGTGAGTTTATAACTCAGTAAGTCATAAGCAATGCACTACCATCCATCAATAACATTATCACAAGAGGAAACAAAATGGAACGAGACAATTTACTCCATCCATACCGAACCATACCATAGTTCCTCCAACCTATCGATTCAATTTCATATCAATTCATGCATTCACAATCCATATACTCATCAATAGGACATTGAAGCATTTTCATAAATCAATTTATTTTCGTTACAATCAAACGACTAAACGGCCTTTCACCCATCCTACGATAAATTTTATGTACGTGACTTCAAGTATAGTTGTCACATAGGTTCAACTTACCGAGCTCAACACCAAGTATAAGTATAGCACCTATTAGCCATGTACTCAAGACACTTACCCGATCCGCTGTCCGCGATCGACTCAATAGTGTCGCACACATAGTGTCCATAATGATTCACGAATGTATATTGAGCCCGCACACTCAGTGCTATATAATCAACTCGCACACTTAGTGCTACGTAATCATATCGCACACTTAGTGCTACATAGTCAAACTCGCACACTTAGTGCCGCATGGTCAATTCGCACACTTAGTGCATCATATTCATTTCGCACACTTAGTGCAACATAGTCAAATCGCACACTTAGTGCTGTACAATTTAATCCCGCGCACTTAGCGCCAATCTCATGGTCATAAATGGTTATCCCGCACGTTTAGTGCCGAGATCAACAACTCAGTACATCTTACCTCTTTTCTTTCATTCAACAATTTCATCATCACATACGTACATGCATATATATATATGTATATTTATTCATTCCACTCAGCATCAATACATAAACATTATGACCATTTGAAATAATACCAACTACATGCTTAATGACTTACCTTGTGTTGGGTAAGACGGTTCCAACTCGGCTACTCAGTGATCTTTTCTTTGCCTTTGCTTGATTCTCCTCCTTTAGCTCCTTGAGCTTAATCAATAATTCACTAGTTTAACCATCTTGTTAAACATTCATAATTCAATTACACATGCATATGTAAGTTTGTGTATTCGGCAACCATCCACACTAATTACCCATTTAGTCGATTACACACATAATTAAAGGTAACATCACGAATGGCATACTTATGTATATATATATGTATATATATATATACTTCGGAATGGGCATCACAATTAGATTTAACACCACCTTCATACTCAATTAGATGGCCGAATGCATGTGTATATGCATAATGTCAACTATAACATCATGTAGATCCACATATACTACATTTCTTATGTTCCACATCTTAATGCCCATTATACATAATCAAATTTAACATCATCTATATATTTACTCATATGGCCGAATATACATACCCCCATATAATATCATTTTCATTCCATTTAACACTTAATTCATCATAAATTTCCCCCTTTGCTCTCTTTTTTTTCTTCATGGCCGAATGCTCCTTCTACCCCTTTTACCTTCACAAAGCATGAATTTCATCATCCAACTTACAAGCTTACAATATCATGAAGTTTAACCTCATGGTACCTATCAAACTCTCACTCATTAGCTTCTATCATAAACCTCCAACAACACCCAATAAACATATACTTTGGGGGTCTATGGTAGAACCAAGAAAGGAACTCATAGATATCAAGATGTGAGCAACTACCATTATTCATCTAAGTTTAGCATGAAACACAATCATCACCCTTATTAATCTTTTATAGCCGAAAACCATACTCACCCCCAAAATCGAAATTTCAACATGGTTTACAAAAATCACTTGATAACTCACTCAATATCAACTAAAATTTCAAAAGCTAGTACATACTTCCTTACCTTAATAGTGACTTAAGATGACCGATTGCTCATGTTACCAACAATATTCAAGATTTGAACATGGGCTAAGTAAGGGACTTAGTAACTAGCTTAATACATTCAACAATTTCCAAAAGCTACCATGCATTACATACCTTATTCAAGACTAGAAGGAGTGGCCGAATGTCTTACTTCCCCTTCCCCCTTCTTCTTAGCATTTTCGGCCAAGGATGATAAAAGATGAACAAAATTTTTTTTTCTTTCTTCTTTAGAACATTCGGCCAAGGGGAGATGAAGAAAGATGGACACCTTTTTTTTTGTTTTTCCTTCTTACTTTCACGGCAAAAGGGGAGGAAAGAAACAATTACCACACATCCTTTCTTTTTTCCATTTCTTTATTCCCCATACTTCTTATTATATTTTATCCTACATACCTCACTAGGCCAACATGTTCCCAACATGTTTCCACCCATAGCATGGCCGGCCACTACATATTAGGGAGGGGGAATTTGACATGCAAGTCCCCTTTTTCTTCCCCATGCACTAATAGGTCCTCATGCATTGACCTATCACATTTTAAAATTTTCTCATATATGTCCTATTGACTAAATTCACATGCAATCGACTAAATCGAAGCTTGAAATTTTCACACAATCATGATTACATATTCTAGACAATAAACATCACATTCAAACCTTTCGGTGACTCGGTTTAGCGGTCCCGAAACCACTTCCCGACTAGGGTAAATTTTGGGCTGTTACAGATCACATGTGTAGTACTATGTGCAGGCTACTACGTGTATCAGATAGTGATGGTCACATGTGTAGTACTATGTGCAGGCTACTATGTGGACCGGTATCATTAATTATAAGGTGGCTGCTATGTGCTGATCCCACCGGATATCATTGATTACAAAGGGTGGTTGCTGTGTGCTAAATCCACCGTGTATCTGTTATTATTCCGAAGTGTTTATCGGGAAATTGACTAAGTGAAAATACATGAGATCATGTAATGATTAAGTGTGATTGAATGACGAATATATGTGTGGAATTGAATTGAATAATGATCGAAAGTGAAAAAGTGAAATTATGAAAAAGTAAAATTAGCAACAAAACTGTTTTGGACAGTAACAATAGTGTGACTTTGAAAAATCACCAAAAATGGTGGAAATTTAATTAGAGAGTGAATAAGATATGAAATGAAATCTTAATGAGTCTATTTTTACATAAAAGAAACAGAGCAAGCAAAAGAGTTATATATTTTGAGATATTTGAATTTTAGTGAGTTAGGGGCAGATGATTTTGGAATCTCCTATACTGACTTTGGAAAATAATTAAAAATTATACAAAAATATTTATGAGTTATAATTTATATGCTTAGAATCCATAATGAGTATATTTTTAAAAGAAATAAACTAAAATATCATCTAAATTTTGTACATTGAGATAATTCAGTTTTAGTGAAGAGAGGGCAGAGATGTTGAGTAGTGAAACAGGGGTGATTTTAAAGAATAAACTGTACTAATTGGTTAAGCAAAAAATTCTAAAAATTTTATGGTAAGAAGATATGTAAGTTTAGTTTTGGTGAAAATTAACAGAACTTAATTTGGAGCTCTGTAGCTCCAGATAAAAATAATTTACTAACCATAACTCGACTAGACAACTTTGAATTTAAATATAAGTGAATAGTGAAATTATGCATAATGCTATTTAAGCATGTTATATACATAAATGATGTGGGATGGAGAGGAGGAGGAGGACAATAAATTATATGAATGAATTGTGTATAATTGGTTAAATTTTTTATTATAATCTATAAATGTTGAAATAGGAGTGATGCTTATATCGGTGCATTATTGGTCATGGTAAGCTCATGAGAGAAAATAAAGTTTCATAGCATATGGATGTGGTATATTTGGCATGAAATGATGTCATGAGTGGCTCATGAATTAACTTATGTTGGTAAGTTGATGCATAATTATAGTATTCAAATATATACATATTTGTAATATTTTGCTATGTGATTCAGAAAAAGGGGAATAAATAGCATACTGAAAATTCGGCCATTGTGCTAGTTTATGTTAAAGGAGTGTTTTATGGCATATCTTAAGTAATGAAATGTTATGAATTTTGTGATTAAATTGCTAGTTAAATAAATGACAAATGAATTGATTACGTATTCGTAAGTTTGACATATGCTTGGTATATGAAACATAATAATATATGATTGAATAAACTTTAAGTATTCGAATGACATGGATTTGATCGTGATAAGATTCGAACATTGAATTCATGAAGCACGGGTGATGTATTATTGTTGTGTGATAGCTTGGTTCGAGAAATTTGTTAGGTAAACGGTAAGTGAAAGCATTTATGGATATAGAAGAAAATTTGGAGTGAATATGAAATTTAGCTCAATTAAATGATTTCATCAATTAAACATTGTGTATACCAGAATGTGTTAGTGAATTACATATTCGTAAATTAACATTCAAAGTTCAGTTAGTGATATATGAAAATAACATGAAAAGATTTATGATTGTGATTAATATTGATTCTGACTTAAAGTGGATTCTTCAATATTGGATTGATTTAACGGATATATTGAGCATATGAATAGGTATGTATTGGGCCTCGTAAACTCTAATTAGCAACTCGAAGATAATAATTTGAAAGTTTTTAATTTGGATGAAATGTTATAACTCGGTTTAATATGTTTATAAGTGTGTTTATTCTGGTAATGCCTCGTGCCATATTCCAGCGTAGAATAGGGTAAGGGGTGTTACAATGTGACATCACCAGATTCGGCCGTAATGTTTAGGCTGGGTTCGGGGTGTTACAAGTTCAGTCTTTGCCTTAGCCAAATTTCCTCTATCCATCTTCCAAACTCTTTAAACTCTTGTCTGAGCCTATTTTCTATCCACTTTCAGACTTTCTTGAAACTAAGCATAAATTACTCAATTTCTCGATCGAGTAAACTATTACGACTTGAAACAACATTAATCGAGTTGTATCATAGAAAAATAATCCGATTGCTACAACCACAATTGGAATCAATCCAAGAGCGCTTGGATCACATTAAAGAGAGAACTCAATGAGAACAAACCCCTCCGAATCCAAGGAGAGAAAGAGGCCGACTGTGGTAACATGACATTGATCTATATGAAGCCAGCAATATGGAGAGCGAACCAGCCTCCAATCGGAGAGAAAGACATTGAGGCCAATGGAATCGAGGGCCAAGGGAGCGGGAACGAGTTGATGATGATTTGAAGAATATAAAAATGGCCATTCCACCTTTTCAAGGTCAAGCTGATCCTGAAGCCTACTTAGAGTGGGAGAAAAAAATTGAGTTGGTGTTCGAGTGCCACAACTTTTCTGAAAGCAAGAAGGTCAAACTTGCCGCAATCGAATTCTCTGATTACGCTATCATTTGGTGGGATCAGCTCACTATGAGCCGACGATGAAACGATGAGTGTCCGATGTCTACTTGGGCAGAGATGATGTGATCCCGGTTGCATCATGTCTTGATAAAATTTGACGACATGGAATTTTGCCTAAATGCAAGGGGCCCAAATGCAAAATGAAGTTATTTTAAATTCAGTTTGTTAATTTGGCTACTGCAAAATAAGGACTTTGATTCATTAATTTTTAGTTATTTTAGTTTTTGTTTTAATTATGTCATAGTTTGCACATCATTAATATGTGTTCTACATTTAATAAAGTCATGCATTATGTAACTTTCATGTTATTTAAGTTTGCATCATTAAATTAAGTCATGCATTAACTCATCTGTTCATTTAGTTTACATCTTAATTAAATTATGCATTTAAACATATTAGTTGTTTGAATTAGAGTGTTATTTAATTTTGTTGTTACTCTTTAATGCATAAGTTATAGTGTGTTTAATTTTTCTTAAATAAATTAATTGTGTGTTTAATAGTTTGTTGTAGGAAAGTTCAAAGGGCTAGACACATATTTATAAAGCTACAATAGGGCTGCTCGTTTGCCAAAAGGAATAAAATGTTGTCACATTCAATTGGCTTTTAGTTTTGACATTAAAGGGTGTGAATTTGGTCACTTAAATTGTTGGTGCTTAAAGGGAACGTTTTTTGTGGATATTGAAGCACTCAAAGCTCATTATGGTGGCTGTTCAAATGGACCAAGAGTGACTCTACAAATCTGATTAGTTTTAGGCACTCAAAGCTAGTTATGGTGCACATTAAAGAGATGAATGCACAAGTCTTTTGACATTTGGTTTAAGGGAGATGAAGGGACACCAAACAGCACATTAAGGGTTCATTAAGTCAACAATAAAGTGAAGAGACTTGCCTTTTTCATCTACACCGGAATCAAGTGAAGAGACATGACTATTGGTTTTCCTACATGACTTTAAAAATGAAATTAAAGTTTCTTAAAAACCTTGGTTATTTTCAGGAGGTGAAAGGTCACAAATAGGCAGTTGAATAGTCATAATAGTGCTTATAAATAGATTGTAAGAAGACATTATTTTGTTAAAATATGACTTTTTGCTAAGTATATGAACTTTTGTTCTTTGTGAGAATGCTACTCTCATTGTTCTTTCTTGGACTGAAACGACTTATCAAGCTCAGCTTGTGGCGTCATTCTTTCCTTGTTAAACTGAACTTATCACTTTTCTAAGTGTGGCGTTCAAACATACCTTTGGTTTCTATCTTGCATAGATAACGAGTCAAGGTTTTTATCAAACTATCCCTTATCATTTCCACTGATTTCACCTAAGTGCTATTTAAGATTCAGGTCAACAATCATCCTTATTGTTGGTTCATTCTTAGCCTTAGCTGTATTCACCTATCCACCCTTCCTACCATCTTTTAACAATCTTGTTTTGGACCTATCTTTCAGCCTTCTCAAGCTTATATTTGAAATAACTCAAACTTATTTAATTTTAACGATTGGGTAACAAATGACTCGAATCATCACCGAGGTGAGTTCGTATCATTTGGTATAAGAGCTAGCTAAAATCGAGGGTATGGGCGTTCGTGAAGTGCTGAAGTAAGTATTTGAGAAAAAAATTCAAAAAAAATTTCAAAAAAAAATCGTGAAAAAAAATTCATGAAAAAAATAGAAGAAAAGTTAATGTGCAAAGTGTGTTGAATTTATATATTGAAAAAAAAGAAATTAAAAAATTAAAAAAATTCTTTGAAAGTGCTCAAAAGCGTTTCCGAATCATCAAGTGTATTTCTACCCAACAATCAACCATTTTTCCACAATTCCAAACTTTTTCTTTTCTTTAGCCTACCTAACACCCAAAATGTCATCTACCTTATACCTTTTTGAAGCCGACCCCTAAGCTTACTTTTAAGTCTAAAATGAGTCTTTACGAACTTCGAGAGGAGAACCGAGTGGTAAAAGGAACAAGAGTTTTGAGCTTATTAGAGTGTAGAAAAAGCCAATATATCGAGTGCAAACATGAGTGGAGTGCCATCTTATTTTTTGTCCTTTGTGAGTGACTAGTGAGGCTTTGTGGTGAGGATTAAACAATATGTCTCTAAGTTTTGAAAGAAAACTTGCTGCTATTGGTGGTTGGTCCAATCCCTCATACCAAGCATCCAATCAAAGCGAAAGGCAACGCGTTCATAAAAACTGAGGCTTTAGAGAGATGAACTTGTTGATGGCGATTTGAAGAATCACAAGTTAGCCATTCCACCGTTTCAAGGTCAATCCGACCCAGAGGTATACCTTGAATGGGAAAAGAAGGTAGAATTGGTTTTCGAGTACCACTACTACTCAAAAAGAAAGAAAGTGAGGCTTGTAGTGAATGGTTTCTCCGATTATGCCATGACTTGGTTGGATCAATTCACCATGAGTCGAAGATGAAATGGAGAGTGCCTAATATCAACCTAGTCTGAAATGAAAGCTATGATGCGCAAGTGATTCCTTCCATCTTCTTACCATCGGGAGCGAATTTCTTCAAGCCAAAGGATGAGAACGAGATCATCAAAGAGTTTATCGTCTAATGATTATGTGAGAAGAGATCCCTATCGAGATTCCTATTCAACAAGGACTTTGAGGCAAAATAACTCAAACGACGAGTTTGAAGCATATTACAGAGACGAATGAAAAGGACCAAGTAATTCTTCGTAAGCACAAAGGTATTCATCCACGAAGATTTAATCTCGAAAAGATGATCGTATTTTATGTGTGGATCCTTCTTATCTTTCCCAACGCAAGGTTTCTCATTTCAATTCTTTTATGTTTTCTCCCTCTTGTAATGAAATCGAAAAATCATGTGAGAAAGAAAAAAAACTGAAAAAGAGAGTGAAAGAAAGAAAAAGAAGATTGAGATTGCAAAAGCATGCGAGCGAAAAAAGAACAATGAAAAAGAGAGAGAGATTAAAAAAAGATAGTGAGCAAGAAATGAGTGATGTTGAAAAAGAAAATGAAACGAAGAGTGAAAATGAGTTCTCAACAATAAAAGAGACTTTGGAAAAAGAAAATGAGTTAGAAAAAGAAATGAGTGGAAAAGGCGAGAGAGAACAAGAAAAAGTCAGTGTTGTTTTAACTAACCCAAATGTGAGTTGTCCTTGTTCTGTTTCTTCTTTTCAGATTTCTAAATATCCATGTGACGAGCTTCAACTAAAATATTTTCCTGATGAGATGTGGTTCAAGTTGATCGAGAAAGGTAAGGTTGAAAGTGAAATTCAACCACAAGCGTTTAAAGGTAAGCAAGGTAAGGAATCTTTAGCAATCGAGGCATGGCAATCAGGTTTGAAAGTTGTCGATAAAATTTTCGATGACTTAGTTTTTAAAAGATCTCCTTATTTTGATTTGGTTAATTGTTATTCACTGTTTGTGGCTGATAAATTTGTTTTAAGTGAAGGCATGAAGAGTTGTTCACTTGATAAGTTTTGTGTTGAAAAATATTTTGATGTTGTTCGATTAAATCGACAAATACAAAATGTAATCTTTTGTGATAATGAGTTTTCAAGTAAAGCTCTTAATCTATTTGAATGTGATGTTAATGTGAATTCTCTATCTTTGTGCGAAATCCTCATATATTCACATGCCTGTTCGAATGAATTTTGTGAGGATTGGTTGTTTGAAAATGAATATGCCTAAATCTTATTTGTTTAGCATGTGTGAATTATCGGTGAAAAAGAAATTTTTTCTACATTTTGGAACGAGTGATCAAAACCATGTTTTTAAGCCCGGAGCATGTATTCCTAAGTTGTTGTCAAGTGAAGGTGAGCATAATAATTTTATCTTGAATAAATGTGTTGAACCCTTCCATTTGCTCCAGGTTTTATCTTTATTCCCAAAAAAAAATATGTGAATTTTGATGGCTTGCAAAATCAAAATCAAATCTTTGATTGCAGAGGATGTTCTATATTGTGGTTTAAAAGATTCGAGCATGTTTTGCAAGATAATGATTTTAAATTGATTCATGTTCTTTCTATGATGTCGGTCATGAACTTTTCAAGTTAGGTTGAAATGGTAAGCAAAAACCTTGTCTTTGATCCCGATGAATATTGTTCCATATCATTGTTCAAAGGATTTGAGCCATGGAATTTTGTTTTCCAAGATTATATCTTTCGAATACTTTGTGGTTCTTGGTTTGTCACCATCGGTGAACTTCTTGAATTATTATGGTAAGGTAATACCAATTTCTATTTTTGATCCCGACATTGGTTTATGCGTCTCAATTTTTAATAAGATTCTGAAAAGTTATTTTATGTTTATAATTCAAAGTGTCACTAATTTATTTCATTTTGGTGTAGGTGACAATTTGAAATGGTATCCTTCCAAAGAGGGAGGGTCTTCTCGAACTATTTGTGATTCTCACATTTTTGGAAGTGACTTTGTCAGGTTTATGAATAAAGGGGGTTGTGATCTAGAAAGGTTTATCGCGAGCAAATGGCCTAATTTGAGGATAGATCATTTTCAAGAGGGAGGGAATGATGCGGTCTTGGTTGCATCATGTCTTGATACAATTTGATGACATCAGATTTGGCCTAAATGCGAGGGGCCCAAATGCAAAATGAAGTTATTTTAATTTCAGTTTGTTAATTTGGCTGCTGGAAAATAAGGATTTTGATTCATTAATTTTTAGTTTTTTTTAGTTATTTTAGTTTGTGTTTTAATTATGTCATAGTTTGCATATCAATAATATGTGTTCTGCATTTAATAAAGTCATGCATTATGTAACTTTCATGTTAGTTAAGTTTGCATCATTAAATTAAGTCATGCATTAACTCATTTGTTCATTTAGTTTACATCTTAATTAAATAATGCATTTAAACATCTTAGTTGTTTGAATTAGAGTGTTATTTAATTTGGCTGTTACTTTTTAATGCTTAAGTTATAGTGTATTTAATTTTTCTTAAATAAATTAATTATGTGTTTAATAGTTTGTTGTAGGAAAGTTCAAAGGGCTGGACACATATTTATAAAACTACAATAGGGATGTTCATTTGCCGAAAAGAATCAAATACTATCACATTCAATTGGCTGTTCAGTTTTGACATTAAAGGGTGTGCATTTGGTCACTTAAATTGCTGATGCTTAAAGGGAACATTTTTGGTGGATATTGAAGCACTCAAAGCTCATTATGGTGGCTGTTCAAATGGACCAAGAGTGACTCTTCAAATATGATCAGTTTCAGGCACTCAAAGCTAGTTATGGTGCACATTAAAGATGATACGAACTCGTCTCGTGATGTTTTGAGTCGTCTGTGTTGGCCAATCGTGAATTGAGTAAGGATGGATTCGTTTCGGTTTTAAAATGAAACAAAATAGAGATAATGGCTTCAAACAAAGGTAATAAACAAAATAAAGAGGAAACAATAACAAATTAATTGGCTAAGACCGAAAATGAACCAATAATAACGAATTGTTGACCCGAATCTCAAAATGGTTTTTAGGTGTTTTTTGGTTAAAGGAATCAGGAAAGGAACCTTGACCCACTATCAACTATGATAGGAACCAAAGGTATATTGAACGCCACACCAAAGGTGATAAGTTCAGCAACAAAGAAAAGATGGACGCCACAAGCAATGCTTGATAAGTCAAATCAATTCCGAAAGAACAAAGAGAATTGGATAGCTCACAATTCAAATATTTCATCTATATTCAGCAAAAAGTTCCCTCTCTAAGGCTGATTACAACTATTTATAATGCTAGAACAAGGTAACCGAATGGTAAAAAAAAACATCCACTTAATGTGCCATAAAAACTGATGTCTTTTCTTATGCTTTGAACCAAATAACTCCTTCCATAAAACCATTTCAATTCAGCTGATTTGAATGTCTTTAATGTCTTAAAAATGTCTCTTGAGTTGTCCTTGGCTAGCTAAATAGACACCATCTTTTAACCTGCTCCTTAATGACATTCAAAGGTTTGATTAATTTCTCTTGAAAGCTCCAAAAACGGCTGGAAGTGGAAGAGTTGCTGCTGAATTTTAAAGGGCATAAAATGCTCTTTAAAAACTCCTTTTAATGATCTTTAAGCTCCTTTTTTTAACAGCCCCTTTAATTGTAACTCAAAAGAACTTGAACAGCCACTTATTAAATGTGTAACAGCCTTGAATTGTAACCACTATAAGCTAAAAAGTCACCTGCAATAAACACATTAAAATGAGTTTATTAAACACATTAAAACACTTATTAATCATAACACATATTAAACTTACTTAAATAAATGAACTAAAACATATATGCAATAATTATTCCAGCAACTAGTTTAATTAAAGAAGCATTAATTAAAGAACTTAATTTATGCATCAATAAATAATCCTAGGAACTAGATCAATTAAGAAGCATCTTATTTAATAAAGTTCAATAACTAACTCATGTATTAAAACTTTAAGATAAGTTAAATTAATTGATCAGCAACTTATTTATTAAACTAAAACAAGTTAATTAAAAGAAACAAATTCATCTTGCAATAAATTGCAAGTAACGCCTTTTGAACGGTTTGAAGCACGACTATCAAATTCGGCCACTCCCTCTTCCCAAGCTCATTCCACATAGCTTGCTATTACATTTCGAAATCTCTTAGCTCGTGATCGAGTTATTGGTCCTCGTGGCAACTCAATGGATTCGGTAGTAATTTCTCGGGCTAAGGTTGCATCATTCCCCCCTCTTTGAGGCGATTTGCTCCCAAATCGTCACCTACATCGAAAAGAGATAAATCAGCAACATTAAAAGTAGCACTAACCCCATACTCACCAGGTAAATCTAACTTATAAGCGTTATCATTAATTCTCTCCAAGACTTGAGAAGGTCCATCTCCTTGTGGTAATAGTTTGGATTGTCTTTGAACGGGAAATCTCTCCTTGCGCATGTGAATCCAAACCCAATCACCAGGTTCAAATATTACTCGTTTACGGCCCTTGTTAACTTGATGTGAATATTGCTCCGTTCTTCGTTCAATATTATCCCTAACTCGCTAATGTAATTGTTTCACAAAATCTGCCTTTTTCTTTCCATCTACATGCACCAATTTATCAAAAGGTAAAGGCAATAAATCCAATGGAGTTAAGGGATTAAATCCATACACTACCTCAAATGGTGAAAACTTGGTAGCTGAATGTACCGATCGATTGTATGCAAATTCAATGTGAGGTAGACACTCCTCCCAAGTGTTTAAATTCTTACGTATAATGGCCCGCAGTAGTGTTGACAGAACTCTATTAACAACCTCTGTTTGGCCATCAGTTTGGGGATGACTTGTTGTGGAAAATAATAGCTTAGTTCCAATCTTTCCCCATAAAGTCCTCCAAAAGTGGCTGAGAAATTTAGTGTCTCGATCCGAAACAATGGTTCTTGGAATTCCATGCAATCGTACAATCTCCCTAAAAAATAGATTGGCAACATTTAAAGCATCATCAGTTTTGTTACATGCAATGAAATGAGCCATTTTTGAAAACCGATCAACTACAACAAACACAGAATCTTTGCCATTCTTTGTTCTAGGAAGACCCAAAACAAAGTCCATAGAAATATCCATCCATGGCATTTCTGGGATCGGTAATGGAGTATAGAGTCCATGTGGCTGGACCCTTGATTTCGCCTTCTTGCAAACAATACAATGATTGCACACTTTAGCCACATCTCGTTTCATCTTTGGCCAATAAAAGTGTTCTTGAAGAACGGCCAAAGTTTTGGCAATACCAAAATGTCCCATTAAACCCCCACTATGTACTTCATGAACCAGCAAATTTCTAGTTGATCCTTGGGGTATGCACAACTTATTTTCTCGAAATAGGAATCCATCTTGCTGACAGTACCTGTCATACGCACCTTGCACACATAACTTGTAAACTTCTCCAAAATCAGAATCATCAGCATATAATTCCTTTAAATAAGCAAAACCAAGTAACTTAACATCCAAATAATTTAAAAGAGCATACCTTCGCGATAAAGCATCTGCAACGATATTTTCCTTACCTTGCTTATACTTAATCACATATGGAAAGGATTCTAAGAATTCTACCCATTTTGCATGTCATTTGTTAAGCTTAGTTTGCCCTCTCAAATGCTTCAAAGCCTCATGGTCCGTGTGTATAACGAACTCCTTAGGCCAAAGGTAATGCTGCCATGTTTCTAATGCACGTATCAATGTGTACATTTCTTTGTCATAGGTGGGATAATTGAGCGTAGCTCCATTAAGTTTCTCGCTAAAATAAGCCACCGGTCGCCCATCTTGCGTTAAAACCTATTCCTATTCCAGAAGCATCACATTCTACCTCGAAAATTTTGTTAAAATTCGGCAAACATAAAAGTGGAGCATTAGTCAAGCAATCTTTGATTTTAACAAAAGCAGATTCTTGTTCATCAGACCAAATAAAAGGTGAATTTTTTTTGATAATACCGGTTAATGGGGCAGCAAGAGTGCTAAAATTCGGTACAAACCTCCTATAGAAGCTTGCAAGGCCATGAAAACTTCTAACTTGGCTGATGTTATTCGGTCGTGGCCATTCTTGTATTGCTTTAATCTTCTCTTGGTCCACCTCTAGTCCATTCGCACTTACAACAAAACCTAGAAAAACAACTTTGTCAGTACAAAAGTTACATTTCTTAAGGTTTGCAAATAATACTTCCTTTCGTAAAACCTTCAAAATAGCATGCAAATGTTCAAGATGTTCAGTTAATGATTTGCTGTAAATTAAAATATCGTCAAAATAAACTACGCAAAATCGACCAATGAAAGACCTCAAAACGTGGTTCATCAACCTCATAAAAGTACTCAGTGCATTGGTGAGGCCAAAAGGCATCACTAACCACTCATACAAACCGTATTTAGTCTTAAATGCAGTCTTCCACTCGTCCCCCTCCCGCATACGAATTTGATGATAGCCACTTTTCAGATCAATCTTAGAGAACAATTTTGCACCACTAAGCTTGTCCAACATATCATCAAGTCTAGGAATGGGATGTCGGTATTTGACGGTAATTTTGTTGATAGCTCGGCAATCTACGCACATCCTCCATGAACCATCTTTTTTAGGCACCAACAGAACGGGAACCGCACATGGACTTAAACTCTCCCGTATATAGCCTTTTTCCATTAATTCCGCTACTTGTCGTTGCAACTCTTTAGTTTCCTCTGGGTTGCTTCGATAAGCTGGTCGATTTGGAATTGTAGCTCCGGGAATAAAGTCTATTTGGTGTTCAATACCTCGAAAAGGAGGCAATCCACTTGGCACATCTTCCGGGAAAACGTCTTTGAATTCCTGAAGCAATGAAACAATAGACAAAGGTAAAGAATTATCAAGTTCGTTAGCATCAAATAAGCATTCCTTGTACATAAGTACAAGTACGGGTTGATGCAACAACAATGATTTTCTTATCTCTTTTTCTCTCGCAAATACGCTCATTTTACCACTCTCAATTTCTTTTTGACTTTCTTGTTCCTCTCGTACTTTTACCTCCACTCCCTCAATTTTTTCTTTCTTTTTTTCATTTTTCTTGTCTCTCTCTTTTTCAATCTTTTCCTTCAACTTCAATTGATCTTGGTACACTTGCTTTGGAGTCAATGGAGCTAAAGTTACATTCTTGCCTCGATGCTTGAATGTATAGCGATTTGTATAACCATCATAGATCACGCGCCTATCAAACTGCCATGGACGTCCCAAAAGTAGATGTCCCGCATGCATAGGAACTACATCGCACACCACTTCATCTTGGTACTTTCCAATAGAAAATGCCACCACAGCTTGTTTTGTTACTTTCAGCTCACCTCCATCATTTAGCCATTGCAACTTGTATGGAGTTGGATGTTTAGTTGTAGCCAAACCTAGCTTTTCCACCAACATAATACTAGCTACATTAGTACAGCTACCACCATCAATGATCATACTACATACCTTGCCTTGAATGTGGCATCGAGTGTGAAAAATATTGTCCCTTTGTTGATCAGTTTCAACACTTTGAATACTGAGGCTACGCTTCACCACAAGAATTTCTCCTTCAACGGGTAACTCTAAATCTTCATCATCGGATGGCATTTCAGGTTCATTTTCATCCTCTTCCTCTGACTCAACTTCTCCATCAGCTCTTATCACCATAATTCGTCGATTGGGACATTGACTAGCTATGTGCCCTCGGCCTTGACACTTGAAACATCTTATGTCTCTCGTGCGATTTGGCGCTTGCTCATTTTTATTTCGACTTGTCTCTCCAACGGGTTGATTTGATTTAACTACTACAGTCGGCTCTTTTGTTCTAACAAGGGGTTTGTTGACTCCTTGATTCCATTTGTTGATTGAAGAATTGGTATAGGGTCTACTAACTCCTTTTCGCTTAAGTTTCTTTTCAACCTTAATCGCCATGTGAACCATGTCCATCACTTCAACATAGTGTTGTAGTTCAACTATGTTGGCAATGTCACGGTTTAAACCCGCAAGGAACCTAGCCATGGTTGCCTCTCGATCCTCCTCGATATCAGCTCGAATCATCGCTATCTCCATCTCCTTATAATAGTCTTCAACACTTCTATTTCCTTGAGTAAGGTTTTGAAGTCGTTGATAAAGATCTCGATGGTAGTATGATGGAATAAATCTTTTCCGCATGACTGATTTCATTTCTCCCCAAGTAGAGATGGGTCTTTCACCATTTCGTCGTCGACTAGTTACAAGCTGGTCCCACCACTGTAACACCCCGAACCCGAGACCGACACCGGAGTCGAACACGAGGTGTTAGCAGACTTTAAACCCTTTATAAAAATATTTCTTAGACACTGCCAATCTGCGTACTAGTCGCTTTAAAAATCATATCTTGAGTTTCACAATTCGAAAATCAGTTTCATGATTTTTCCCTGAAACTAGACTCATATGCCCATCTACATATTTTTTTATAGAATTTTTGGTTGGGCCAATTAGTACAGTTTATTAGTCAAAGTCTCCCATGTTACAGGGATCGACTACACTGACCTTTACGCATTACGACCTGGATATCTCCCTGTACAGAGCTTCAATACTGATGTCGTTTGTTTCTATAGAAACTAGACTCAGAGAGGAATCTATCCATATATGGTATGACTCCTAATTGTCTCTGGTTAATTTATAATGAATTTCCAAATTCGGAACAGGGAATCCAGAAACCGTTCTGGCCCTGTCTCACGAGAACCTGAATATCTCTTAACATACTGTCAATATGATCTTTTCGTTGCTTCTATATGAAAATAGATTCATCGAGCTTCGAATACATAATTTATTCATCAATTAATCCCACTCCTACTATTTTTAGTGATTTTTCAATCTCACGTCACTGCTACTGCCAGCATCTGTTATGAAAGCAACTATGCCCATTTCGTGATTTCTCCTTGATCTAACTAGTGATTCGTCATACATATCACAAATTATGATCATGACTAGCCATGCCAAAGGCTAATCATTGTCAAACATCCCCCTACTACACTATTACCATATCATGAATTTTAACACCAAAATAATCAACCATGACATATGGCATAAAAATCGTATTACCAAGACTTACGACCCAACATTAGAACCAAATTCAACCGAACATTATGCCATTTTCGCATGGCTAAAAGTTTACATACCAAATTTCAACAAAACATATTAGCCTATACATGCCGAAATGTTCTCTTAGACCAACTAAGAAGAAAATACCAAAGGTTGCTAGCCGGTGTGATGACTTCGACGACGGCACGATCAAGCAAAAAGAGACGAGTCCAAGAAACCTAGAATAGGTGACAAGCAAACACCGAATGAGTATATAACTCAGTAAGCCATAAGCATTCCACAACCATCCATTAATAAAATTATCACAACAGGAAACAATGAAATGAGGTTAAGTACTCCATCCATACCAAACTATACCATAGTTCCTTAAACCCTATGGTTCAATCTCATACCAAGTCCTACATTGGCCTTTCATACATCATTTTATTTTCGTTATAATCATACAATTAAACGAACTTTCACCTATTCCACAATGAACCTTATGTACGTGACTTCAACTATAATCGTCACATAGGTTCAAAACTTACCAAGCTCAACTCCAAATATAAACATAGCGCCTATTAGCCATGAACTCAAGGTACTTACCTTTTCCGCTGTCCAAAATTGACTTGGTAAAGTCGCACCCTTCATGTAAATAATTTATAGAAAATATATATTGAGTTCGCACACATAGTGCTTAATAATCAACCGCGCACACTTAGTGCCATGTACTTTAAACTCACACACTTAGTGCCATGCATTTCAAGTTCGCACACTTACCTTTTCCGCTGTCTAAAATCGACTCGGTAAAGTCGCACCCTTAGTGTAAATAATTTATAGAAAATATATATTGGGTTCGCACACATAGTGCTCAATAATCAACCGCGCACACTTAGTGCCATGCACTTTAAACTCACACACTTAGTGCCATGCACTTCAAGTTCGCACACTTACCTTTTCCGCTGTCCAAAATCGACTCGGTAAAGTCGCACCCTTAATGTAAATAATTTATAGAAAATATATATTGGGTTCGCACACATAGTGCTTAATAATCAACCGCGCACACTTAGTGCCATGTACTTTAAACTCGCACACTTAGTGCTGTACAATTTAAACCCGCACACTTAGTGCCAATCTCATGACCGTGAACACTTATTGCCCGCACACTTAGTGCCGAAAACCAGCCACTCAATAGGCTTCACTTCCTTTTTACATTCGACAAATTTCATCTCTACTTACATATTCATTTGTATACATTTCATCTCATTAAACACAATGGTGTAGGTATTACGATCCTTTAATCAATACCAAAGATATGCTTAATGACTTACTTGTGTTGGGTAAGATGGTTCCAACTCGGCTACTCGATGATCTTTTCTTTGCCTTTGCTCGATTCTCCTCCTTTAACTCTTTGAGCTTAATCAATAAATCAACTAGTTTAACCGCCTTGCTAAATATTTACAATCCAATTACACATGCATATGTATGTTAGTATATTCGGCAATCACCCTTACTAATCACCCACTTGATCAATTATAGAGAATCAAAGTTAATATCACAATGTGTACCCTATATGGCCCATTATACATAATCAATTTTAACATCATCTATATATTTACTCATATGGCCGAATATACCTAATCATACATACACCTAACCCAAAAATAATTTCTAAAATCTTTATATCATTTATACACTAGTAAAGCATCCTCTCCCTTTCCATCAATTCAGCACATGCATTACTCATTAACCTACAAAAATTATATTCGGCCTTAGCACACAACTTGCTAGACGATTCTTCCCCATCTAGCAACCAATGCACATATGTGCTCACTCAAAAATGCTAAAAAAAAAAGAGATTCAAGAATCATCAATCCACCATCGCATGCATCATTAACAAGCTTCATATTTAGCATGCAATGGCATTAACACAAACTCCACCTAGGCCGAATCTTAACTCATCTTCATGCCTCATCACCACAACATCAAACATCAAAATACCAACCAAGAATGTAACATGCATGGCCGAATATCATCTCCATCATTTAACAAAGTTTGAACCATGGCTAGGTAGATTTCAAACTTACAACTTAAAATATACATGAATCTCAAAGAATAATATCAAACATACCTCAATCTAGTTACATGCATGGCCAAACTTCCTCCTAGTTCTCTTCCAAACCAAACATGAAGCAAGAACTCCTTCCTCCTCCCTTAGAATTTTCGGTCAAAAGAGGATGAAAAAGGATGAACAAAATTTTTCTTTTCCTTTCTTTAGCTCACGGCAATGGGGGGGAAACAACCACTCATTTTTTTGTTTTTCCTTTCTTTATTACCCATATTCCTTATTTTATTTTTTTCCTACATACCTCACTAGGCCAACATGTTCCCAACATGTTTCCACCCATAGCATGGCCAACCACTAGCTCAAATTTTGGGTAATTTGACATGCAAACCCATCATTTTCACAACATGCATTAATAGACCATTTTAAATTAGCCTATCATATTTTCACCATGTCTCATATCAATCCCTATTTAATAATTTCTCATGCAATTGGCAAAATTGGAGAATGAAACTTCCACATACTCATGTACACACATAATAAGCATAGAATATGGAAATTAATTATTTTTATGACTCGGTTTTGTGGTCCCGAAACCACTTCCCGACTAGGGTCAATTTTGGGCTGTTACAACCACACTATGGCATAATCAGAAAACTCAATTGCCGCGAGTTTCACCTTTTTACTCTCCGAATAGTTATGGCAATCAAAAACAAGCTCAATCTTCTTTTCCCACTCCAAATAAGCTTCAGGGTCATTCTTACCTTGGAATGGTGGAATTGTCATCTTGATATTCTTAAGATTGTCATCTGGTCGTTCACGATCTCTAGGACCTCGTTGTCGTTGACGGCCTCGACGTCGTACACTTTGGGCAGATGAGTGATCACTTTCTTGTCCACTTGCTTCATAAGGATCTTGAATTGGACGTTCTCGCTCTTGTCTTGCATCTTCCGGAGTCATCTCACGTTGTTCTTGTCTCTCGACTAGATATAATCGATCTTCAATTGGTTCAAGTTTTCTATCAAATAATCGCTCCATCTCTCGCATAATTGCTTGAAGGGTAAGATCTGGCACTCCTCCTCCAACATTTCTTACGGGACGGAACCCTCCTTCCACATTTTGATTTCTTTCCGGACTTCGTGACATATTTTTTTTTAAAATGAACTCACAACAAAGAATCTCACTATCCACTCACAAAGAAATCTCACTTCCTTGGCTTTTATACTCTCGAATAAACTCACCACTCTCTTGCCTCTTTCCACTCACTCCTCCTCTCTAAGTTCTTAGGAATTATTTAAACTTAAAAAGCAGTTGTTGTGGGTCGGCTTACAACCTTGATGTTTGGGCTTGGTAAGAATATTGTAGGAGGAAAGTAGGCTTGAAACAAGAAATGAAAAGGTTGGATGTGGCGAAATAGTAGAAGGTAGTAATAACTATAATTTGGGCAGCAAACAACAACAAAATTTCAAAACTAGCTTCTTCTTCTTTTTTTCACGAATTTTTTTTCACGAAATTTTTTTTTCAACTTGATATCCAATCTCTTGAGTTTGAAAGGAAACCAATTTTTTTTTGATTTTTTTTTGAAGAAACTACTATATTGTATTGCCGACAATGTCGATTCTTACTCCAAATTCGCTAGCTCTGATACCAATTTGATACGAACTCGTCTCGTGATGTTTTGAGTCGTATGTGTTGCCCAATCGTGAATTGAGTAAGGATGGATTCGTTTCGGTTTTAAAATGAAACAAAATAGAGATAATGGCTTCAAACAAAGGTAATAAACAAAATAAAGAGGAAACAATAACAAATTAATTGGCTAAGACCGAAAATGAACCAACAATAACGAATTGTTGACCCGAATCTCAAAATGGTCTTTAGGTGTTTTTCGGTTAAAGGAATCAGGAAAGGAACCTTGACCCACTATCAACTATGATAGGAACCAAAGGTATATTGAACGCCACACCAAAGGTGATAAGTTCAGCAACAAAGAAAAGATGGACGCCACAAGCAATGCTTGATAAGTCAAATCAATTCCGAAAGAACAAAGAGAATTGGATAGCTCACAATTCAAATATTTCATCTATATTCAGCAAAAAGTTCCCTCTCTAAGGCTGATTACAACTATTTATAATGCTAGAACAAGGTAACCGAATGGTCAAAAAAAAACATCCACTTAATGTGCCATAAAAACTGATGTCTTTTCTTATGCTTTGAACCAAATAACTCCTTCCATAAAATCATTTCAATTCAGCTGATTTGAATGTCTTTAATGTCTTAAAAATGTCTCTTGAGTTGTCCTTGGCTAGCTAAATAGACACCATCTTTTAACCTGCTCCTTAATGACATTCAAAGGTTTGATTAATTTCTCTTGAAAGCTCCAAAAACGGCTGGAAGTGGAAGAGTTGCTGCTGAATTTTAAAGGGCATAAAATGCTCTTTAAAAACTCCTTTTAATGATCTTTAAGCTCCTTTTTTTAACAGCCCCTTTAATTGTAACTCAAAAGAACTTGAACAGCCACTTATTAAATGTGTAACAGCCTTGAATTGTAACCACTATAAGCTAAAAAGTCACCTGCAATAAACACATTAAAATGAGTTTATTAAACACATTAAAACACTTATTAATCATAACACATATTAAACTTACTTAAATAAATGAACTAAAACATATATGCAATAATTATTCCAGCAACTAGTTTAATTAAAGAAGCATTAATTAAAGAACTTAATTTATGCATCAATAAATAATCCTAGGAACTAGATCAATTAAGAAGCATCTTATTTAATAAAGTTCAATAACTAACTCATGTATTAAAACTTTAAGATAAGTTAAATTAATTGATCAGCAACTTATTTATTAAACTAAAACAAGTTAATTAAAAGAAACAAATTCAGCTTGCAATAAATTGCAAGTAACGCCTTTTGAACGGTTTGAAGCACGACTATCAAATTCAGCCACTCCCTCTTCCCAAGCTCGTTCCACATAGCTTGCTATTACATTTCGAAATCTCTTAGCTCGTGATCGAGTTATTGGTCCTCGTGGCAGCTCAATGGATTCGGTAGTAATTTCTCGGGCTAAGGTTGCATCAAAAGAGATGAATGCACAAGTCTTTTGACATTTGGTTTAAGGGAGATGAAGGGACACCAAACAGCACATTAACGTTTCATTAAGTCAACAATAAAGTGAAGAGTCATGCCTTTTCATCTACACTAGAATCAAGTGAAGAGACATGACTATTGGTTTCCCTACACGACTTTAAAAATGAAATTAAAGTTTCTTAAAAACCTTAGTTATTTTCAGGAGGTGAAAGGTCACAAATAGGCATTTAATAGTCATAATAGTGCTTATAAATAGATTGTAAGAAGACATTATTTTGTTAAAAGATGACTTTTTGCTAAGTATATGAACTTTTGTTCTTTGTGAGAATTCTACTCTCATTGTTCTTTCTTGGACTGAAACGACTTATCAAGCTCAACTTGTGGTGCCATTCTTTCCTTGTTAAATCGAACTTATCACTTTTCTAAGTGTGGCGTTCAACCATACCTTTGGTTCCTATCTTGCATAGATAACGGGTCAAGGTTTTTATCAAACTATCCCTTATCATTTCCACCGATTTCACTTAAGTGCTGTTTAAGATTCAGGTCAACAATCATCCTTATTGTTGGTTCATTCTTAGCCTTAGCTGTATTCACCCATCCACCCTTCCTACCATCTTTTAACAATCTTGTTTTGGACCTATCTTTCAGCCTTCTCAAGCTTATTTTTGAAATAACTCAAACTTACTTAATTTTAATGATCAGGTAACAAACGCCTAAAATCATCACCGAGGCAAGTTCGTATCAGGAGATGAAGGCCATTATGCGCAAGTGTTTCATTCCTGCTTATTATCATCGAGAACTCTATGAAAAGCTTCAGAGCTTAACCAAAGACAACTGTAGTGTCGAAGACTACTATAAAGAGATGGAGGTAGCCATGATTCACGTTGATGTGGAGGAAGATCATGAGGCTACCATGGCACGATTTCTTGCTGGTATCAATCAAGACATTGCCAACATTGTGGAACTACAACATTATGTCGAAGTCATTGACATGGTCCACATGGCAATTAAAGTGGAGAAACAATTGAAGAGAAAAGGTGTTCATCGAGCCTTTCCCAACACTTCTTCTACATTAAAGTGGGGATAAAGTGTTAGCAAAAGAGAAGCCCCAAGCCGAACCAAGAAGGCTAGTGGAACCATGAAGCTTAATAAGCCAAGTGGTGAAACGAGCAAAGGAAAGACGGAGGCAGTTCCTAGTCGATCTCTAGACATCAAATGCTTTCGATGTCTTGGAAGGGGACACATAGCAAGTCAATCCCCCAACCGAAGTGCTATGTTCATCCGAGAAGATGAAGAAATTGAATCCGAGGGAGAACAAGAGGAAGAGTCCAGCGAACCATCCGATGAAGAGGAAGACTTAGAATATGCTGTTGATGGCGTGGTGTTAGTAATCAAGCAAAGCCTCAACCTTTAAACCATGGAGAATGAGTAGTAACAAGAGAATATCTTTCATACTCACTGCCATGTACAAGGAAAAGTTTGTAGTGTCATCATTGACGGTGGGAGTTGCTGATACGAGTCACAAAGGCCCAACCCAAGTTTAAGAATGTGATGGGCTCAAATTACAACAAGGCCCAACAATGAGATCAAAGGCCCAACAAATGCGTTCCAAACTAAATGGGACCATTCAGGAGTTCGTTAGCAAGGCCTTAGATGCGTACACAAAAGAACGAGAAAATCAAGATTCACTTTCTTGTTTTCAAGAAAGTCAAGAAACTGAATCTTGGCCCAATTTTGCTGTTTGGAGCAATTTCAAGAATCAAGAAAATCAAGATTTCAAATCTTGGAAATCTTGGTCCAAGAAATCGAATCTTACAGCCAAAGCGCATTGGATCTCCGTCACGAGCATCAACGACTCAATTTCGGTAAAAGATGGATCACAAGCCCAAGTTCTTGAAGGCAAGGCCCAATAAGAATATCCCAAGCCCAATCAAGAAATACACCCATATTTAGTTGAAAATCAGGCCAAATTGTCAAAGGGCCAATTTGTAAACATTTTAATTGTTAATTTAAATTTTAGGCTTTAGGAATGTTACATGTTAAAATTCGGCCCAAAACAGCCCATTTAAGTGCATGGCCGAATTTGCCTATTATTTTTATTAATTAGGTTTAATTTTTAAGTTTTCTAATAAGGTTAGGATTAGTCTAAGGCCTATTTAAAGGCATGGCCGGCCACCCTTGTATTCACAACTTAGAATTTTATTGAAATTTCAGATTTGTTGAGTGCAGAATTTTCTTTGAGGTTTTCTCCAAGAATTCTCTCTTGAGTTTTCTTTAGAAGTTGTTTTAACAATCTTTTGATTGTGGGAGCCATCTTCCGCCTTCTTCTTGCCATTGATATTCTTTTGAGGGGAGATTAGAGCCGTTTGAAGGGAGTTGTGAGATCTTTTGGGATTTCAAGGCTTCTTAGGACTTATCTTTAAATAATTTGTTGTTCAATTCCTTTTCTTTAATTCTGCTTGTGTCGAGTCTTTATCTAATCTATTTGCTGTTCTTGTTTTGTTTCCAGCCCTATTCGACATTAAAGATTGATCGACATCTTTCCTTTGGCCGCAAGAATCGATTTTCGATTCATCTTTCCCAGTTATTCTTGTCGAATTTCCCTTCAAATACTGGTTGAGATCGGTTTGTTGGAATTTGAAATTGGTTTGCTGTTTTGGAAATTTAATTCGTTTTAGATTCGTTTGGGAAGTTTTTAAAACTCTTCTTGATAACCGAAAATCAATCTTCTTTCAGATTTTCGTTTTAATTGCTTGCTGTCCAAATTTCCTTAATTCGATTTGTTCTTTTATCGAATTAACTCTTCATCTTGTTGCCTTGGACAGATTCGGCTAGTTAAGGGATTTATTGAGAGTTTATTCCCGAGTTCTTGTAGTCTAAATTTCCTAATAATAGGTGTTTTGATTCTTCATTTGTTCTTTGTTATTATAGGGTTTTATTCCAGATCTTCAGTTTTCCAGATTTAATCTTTGTGCTGCGTTTTTCAGATCCAAGTGTTTAAAGCTTTTGTAGGAGTTTCCCGTGACTTGACAACTCGATCTTGGTCCGCGCACAACCCTCTATCATTTGGTATCAGATTTTGGGCGTTTTGGGTGTTCTTGGTTGATTTCTAAACTGATATCTATTTTTTAAACTACAAATAGCAGTTTTACCTAGAAAAATTTTTCAGAAAAAATTCATTTGAGTGGGTAAACATTGTCCAATTGATCTAAAATTTTACATACATATTTGTGGCACTGTGATTTACTATAAAAAATATTTCCCACAAAAAAGTTAATCGAAAAAGTAAAAAAATTTGAAAAAGATGAAATCCAATAAAAATTTTAAAAAATATTCAGTGGGTTCAATTTGGTGCCCAAAATTTCCAGATCAAAAATTAAACATCTAAGGACATTCCAGATTTAATTTTGTGATTTCTGGAGATCGGGAACACCTCGAACGAAGTTGTCAAGTTACTCCGTAGTTTTTCGGGTTTTTTCGATTTCAGCAATATTTTTTTATTGATTCTTAGCTGTAGGTGTTCATTTTTTTCTTTTATTCTTCCTTTACACTGTATAACACCTTCTTTTTTCTTGTGTTAGTAGGATTTAAAGTGTGCACAATTCTTCCTCGATGCAACACAATTAATTGGAGTCTCGTCAGTTTTTTGGCATCCTAGTGCAAATTAGGATTCTTTGGTAGTTCGGCTCATACACTCTCTAATTGGTTGATATAAACTCTACTAAAGAACTCACAAGACTGAATTCTACCTCATTGAGAATTTAATTTTTCTTTTTGAGTGATTAACGGTGAGGTTTGCTAACTTTTATTTTTGAGTGTTGAGTGTTTATTTTTTGCAAGTTTTGGAAAATGTCTAAAGGTGATAATAATGATGAAACATTTAAAAAATTCCAAAAACAGTTGGACGAACAGGCTGCTGCACTTAGTGCTTTGACTGCTACCATCAATGAGGTGCGATTGAATCAAGAGTCTCAATATCGAGATCCAATTAAAGAAGATATGGATAACTAACCTCCTGCTCATAGGCGCGGTCCTCGACGTGTCACTAGAACTATTTTGATTTTCATGATCGTGGACAAACTTCTTTGGCAAAACCGAAGTTCACAATTCCCCAATTTCGTGGTAAGAATGATCCAGAAGCTTATTGTGAATGGGAATCTAAGATTGAACGTATGTTTCGGTACTATAAATGTCCGGATGATGAAAAGGTAGCATTAGCAACGCTGGAATTTTCAGATTATGCATTAAGTTGGTGGACTCAACTTGGGGTAAATCGTCATCGGAATTATGAAGGTGAGATTTCGACATGGGATGAGTTGAAACAGATTATGCGTAAAAGGTTTATTCCACCTCACTACTATAGAGAAATTAAAACAAAGCTGAGAAGAGTTGTTCAAGGTAGTAGGACGGTGGATGAATATTTTAAGGAGATGGAGATGCTCGTTCAGAGAGCTAATGTGGAGGAGGATGAGGAAACAACTATGGTTCGATTTATTGATGGTTTGAACAGGCCGATAGCTAATACATTGAGGCTCTAAACTTACATTAATTTGGAAAAAGCAGTTCATAAAGCCATTGAGATCGAGCAACAACTAAAGGAACAAAGGTTTGGTTCCTTCTCTACTTCACAATATTACCGAGGTAACAATTCCAATTCTAATTTTAAGAGTTCAAAATCACCTTTTGTTACTAATAAGTCTTCTTTGAGTAATTGAAGTAAGCAATCAGATTGGAAAAAAGGGGCCCCTATTAAAATTCAAACACCTTCTAAGCAGCCCAATTTCAGTGATTCGAATGTGAAGAGGACTCGTGAGATTGAATGCTTTAAGTGCAAAGGGCATGGTCATTATAGTACGGAATGCCCTAACACGAGATTACTTCTTCTGAAAGATAATGGTGACTACACTTCCGACTCTGATAAAACAGATCCAGACATGCCAGAACTTGTGGATGACAGTGATAATGGTGAAGAGTTGGTCGAACCACCAAAAGAAGGGGACTTTGCTGATTTTCAATGCCTTGTAGTTCGCCGAACCCTTAACATTTAGATGAAAGATGATGATAACCAAAGGACCAATATTTTTCATTCTCGGTGTTTTATTAAAGGTAACTTATGTTCACTCATTATTGATAGTGGGAGTTGCTCGAATGTAGTGAGTAGCTATTTGGTGGATTCTTTAAAGTTGCCTTGTACCAAACACCCTAAGCCATATCACCTTCAGTGGCTTAATGAATGTTCCGAAGTTAAAGTTACGAAACATTCCTTGGTCACTTTTAAGCTTGGGAATTATAAGGATGAAGTATGGTGTGATGTAGTCCCAATGCATGCGGCACACTTGCTCCTTGGACGGCCTTGGCAATTTGATCGTGATGCTACACACCAAGGTAAACTTAATCGATACTCCATTGTGTTTAAAGGTAGAAAATTCACTTTTGCTCCTTTAAATCCTACTGAGGTATATAAAGATCAATTGAAAATGATGAAATTTTGTGAGGGGGTAAGGGAGAAAGGGCAAGTGCAAAAGACAGAGAGAAAATAGGCTAATAGTGGAAAAAGTCAAAATTTAAAAAGCCCAAAGGTGAGTGAATCCACAAGTGGTAAAATGAGCGGAAAAAATTTTTAGGCAACAAAAAAAGATATGAGGAGAGCCCTACTCAATAAATAGCCTTGTATCCTTGTGAGGTTTAGGCAAAATTATTTACCTTTATCTAAGATTAACGAAAATTTGCCTAATGTATTTCAGTTTCTTTTGCAGGATTTTGAGGATATTTTTAGTGAGGCCCCTAAAGGTTTACCACCTTTACGAGGGATAGAACATCAAATTGACTTAGTACCCGGAGCTTCAATACCAAATCGACCAGCCTATAGATGGAATCTCGAGGAGACAAAGGAATTGCAAAGGCAAGTTAAGGAGTTACTAGAAAAAGGGTACATTCGTGAGAGCTTAAGTCCTTGTGCCGTTCCTGTCTTATTGGTACCAAAGAAAGATGGTACGTATCGAATGTGTGTTGATTGTCGTCCAATTAACAAAATAACGGTAAAGTATCGACACCCAATTCCTAGACTTGATGATATGCTTGATGAATTACATGGTTCAATTATATTTACTAAAATTGATTTAAAAAGCGGTTATCATCAAATTCGAATGAGGGAAGGGGATGAATGGAAAACAACCTTTAAAACAAAATTTGGATTGTATGAATGGTTAGTTATGCCTTTCAGCCTTACTAATGCACCTAGTACATTTATGAGATTAATGAATCATGTTTTAATGCTTCACTTGGGTAAATTTGTAGTAGTTTACTTTGATGATATTTTAATTTACTCCAAGTCATTAGATGATCATGTTTTCCATGTTAGAACCGTTTTGGATATTCTGCGAGCTGAAAAATTATTTGCCAACCTTGATAAATGCACATTCTATTGTGATAAACTAATATTCTTAGGTTTCATAGTTAGTGCTCAAGGTATTCATGTCGATGAGGACAAAGTCAAGGCAATCAAGGAGTGGCTGACTCCTAAATCGGTAACTGAGGTGAGATCTTTCCATGGTTTAGCTAGTTTTTATAGACGATTTGTGAAAGATTTCTCTACTATTGCTGCCCCATTGACAGAGGTTATAAAGAAATTAGTGGGTTTCAAATGGGGTGAAACCCAAGAAAAAGCTTTTCAGACCCTAAAAGTTAAGTTATGTTCTTCTCCTCTTCTTAAATTATCTGATTTTTCTAAAACTTTTGAACTTGAGTGTGATGCTTCAGGAATTGGAATCGGCGCAGTTTTAATGCAAGATAAGCAACCTATTGCTTATTTTAGTGAGAAATTGAATGGTGCACAATTAAACTACTCGACTTATGACAAAAAACTATTGGCACTGGTTCGTGCACTTCAAGTATGGCAACATTATTTGCTGCCTAATGAGTTTGTCATACATACAGATCATGAATCCCTTAAATGGTTAAAGGGACAAGGTAAGTTGAGTAAACGGCATGCCCGATGGGTAGAATTCATTGAAACATTCCCTTATGTGATACAATATAAAACAGGTAAAGATAATGTAGTTGCGGATGCTTTGTCTAGACGATATGCTTTAATAACTACATTGAATGCTAAAGTCTTAGGGTTTGAACATATTAAGGAGCTATATGATGATGATGCTGATTTCGGCCATATCTATAAGAATTGTGGACATACTACTTTTGAAAATTTTTATCTTGTAGATGGCTTTCTTTTTCGTATAATCAGGTTATGCATACCAAATTGTTCCATGAGAGACTTATTGATTCATGAGGTGTAACACCCCGAACCCGAGACCGACACCGGAGTCGGACACGAGATGTTAACAAACTTTGAAAATTTTTCCAGACACTGCCCAGTCTGAGTACTAGTCGCTTCAAAAATCATATCTTGAGTTTCACAACTCGAAAATTAGTTTTGTGATTTTTCCCTGAAACTAGACTCATGTCCCTACCTATGTATTTTTTTCTAGAATTTTTTGTCGGGCCAATTAGTACAGTTTATTAGTCAAAGTCTCCCATGTTACAGGGGTCGACTACACTGACCTTTTCCCATTACGACTGGGATATCTCTCTGCACAGAGCTTCAATACTAATGCCGTTTGTTTCTATGGAAACTAGACTCAGAGAGGAATCCATACATATATGGTATGACCCCTAATTATCTCTGGTCAATTTATAGTGAATTTCCAAAGGCGGAACAGTGAATCCAGAAACTGTTCTGGCCCTGTTCCACAAGAACCCGAATATCTCTTTCTGTACTGTTCCTATAATTGTTTCGTTACTTCCATATGAAAGTAGATTCATCAAGGTTCGATTACATAATTTATTCACTATTTAATTCCACTCCTACGAATTCTTGTGATTTTTCCAATCCACACCACTGCTGCTATCAGCTTCTGTTTTCAAAGTGAACCTTACCTAATTTGGGGTTTCATGGACCAACTAGGGCCTTGTCATACATAAGCCCACATATGATCATACTTAGCCATTCTAGTGGCTGATCATTTGCTCAACACTTCCATTCCAACATAGTTACATCATGAAACCATCTATACATTCATAAATACGAATGGTCTAATGCCATACTCCACTTCTACAAGCCATTTTCGCATGGCTGTACACTTATACATTTCATAAAGTACTCGAAAGACAACAATGGGTAGTCCTATACATGCCATAACAAAATTCAACCAAAATAGTACCCAAAAGAGCCTTTGATAGTGTGGGCGACTTCGACTTCAAGATCCCGAGTCCGATAGCTGGAGAACCAAAAATCTATAAAACAGAGGAGCAATGTAACGAGTAAGCAATTTATGCTTAGTAAGTTTGAGCAAGGAATTCCAGCATAAACAAAGAATATCACACATTTAGCTAAACGGAATATTTCATAATACGCAATTTATCGATATTAAACTTGCTTCACAACATTAACAACCTTTATGCACATACACAATAGACTAACTTAGCCGAAGGCCGATAGCTCGTTTATTAACTGAGCGAACATTTATTTGTAAGGGCTCGATTTAATTCAACACATACGTAACATATCCCCATATTGGGATGTTTTTCGAGTATTCGCTGGAATTTTACAGCAAGCTCATTCATTACCAAATCACGTACCTTCGGGATTTAACCGGGTATAGCTCCTCGTTCAAATGCCTTCGGGACATAGCCCGGTTTTAGTAACTCACACCATGCCTTCGGGACGTAACCCGGATTTAACAACTCGCACGAATGCCTTCGGGACTTAACCCGGCTTTAATAACTCGCACGAATGCCCTCGGGACTTAACCCGGATTTAGTATCTCGCACAAAGGCCTTCGGATCTTAGTCCGGATATATTCGCTTAGCACAAAGCCTTCGGGACTTAGCCCGGACAGCATTCAATTAATCATGCACATCTAACAATAATTCATGGTACATTCATATTTCATTTTCGTTTACGAAACTCAAACACAAGGCACATATTGTCCTTGCACATTCGGCTTAATAGCCACACATAGAGCATGATTTAATCACATCGAAATTTAAGCTCTCTTACTCAAGAACTTACCTCGGGTGTTGTCGAACGATTCCGCTAGCTATTCAACCACTTTTTCCTTCCCTTTATCGGTTTTATTTCCCCTTTGCTCTTGAGCTTAATCAAACAAATAAATTGATTTCATCATTTAGGAATCAAAAGATGAACACAAGGCACTTAGCCCATATTTATACATTAGACATTAAAGTCTCATTCATGCAAAAATCATGCATCAACACAACATATTAGCTAATTTCTTTGCCCTTGGCCGAATATGCATGTCCATTTTTGGGGTCGATTTCAACACTTAATACACACATATACACACTAGTAAAGCATCCTCCCCCTTTTCATCAATTTAAAACATGCATTGCTCATTAACATGCAAAGTTACATTCGGCCTTAGCACACATCTTGCTAGCCGATTCTTCTCCATTTAGCAACCAATGCACATATGTGCTCACACAAAAAAAATGCTAAAAAGGAGGTTCAAGAATCATCAAGCCATCATCACATGCATCATTAACAAGCTTCATATTTTGCATGCAATGGCATTAACACAACCTCCACCTTGGCCGAATCTTAACTCATCCTCATGCCTCATCACCACAACATCAAACATCAACCAAGAATGATTCATCCATGGTCAAGTGCCATTTCCATCACATAGCAAGATTTAGACCATGGGTTAGGTAGAACTCAAGCTAACAACTAAAACATGCATGCCTCTCATGGAACATCATCAAACATACCTTAGCCTAGCTACATGCATGGCCGAATCTCTTCACCTTTCTTCTTCTTTCCTCCTTAAAATTTTTGGCCAAGGATGAACCAAAGGATGAGAAAATTTTTCTTTGTTTTTCTTTCTAGTTTTTGGCAAGCATGAAGATGAGAAAAAAGATGAACAAAATCCCCCCTTTCTCTTCTTTAGCTCACGGCAATGGGGGGACAAACACTACACACACATTTTTTTTTCTTTTGTTTTCCATTTCTTTATTACCCATACTCCTTATTTTATTCTTCCACTAACAAAACATGTTTCATGACATGTTTTGCCCATCCTTCTTTGTCATGGCCGGCCACTACTCATTAGGGGGGGAAATTTGACATGCAAGTCCCCCCCTTTGTCCACATGCACTAATAGGTCCTCACACATTGACCTATCACATTTTAGAATTTTCTCACATAAGTCCTATTGACTAAATTCACATGAAATCAACCAAATTGAAGCTTGAAATTTTCACACATTCATAATTACATATTCTACACAATAAGTATCACATTCAAACATTTCGGTGACTCGGTTTAGCGGTCCCGAAACCACTTCCCGACTAGGGTCAACTTTGGGCTGTCACAACTCTCCCCCACTTAAGAAATTTTCGTCCCCGAAAATCTTACCGGTAAATAGGTTTGGGTATCGTTCTTTCATCGAGCTCTCGGTCTCCCAAGTTGCTTCCTCGATCCCGTGTTTGAGCCATAACACCTTTACTAGCGGAACTCTTTTGTTTCGCAACTGCTTCACTTCACGAGCTAGGATACGCATCGGTTCTTCTTCATAGCTCATGTCGACTTGAATTTCAACCTCTGATGGGCTAATTATGTGCGATGGATCAGATCGATAGCGTCGAAGCATCGAAACATGAAAGACGTCATGAATCTTTTCAAGCTCCGGGGGCAAAATCAATCTATACGCAACCAGAACAACTCGTTCGGAGATTTCGTACGACCCAATGAATCTTGGGCTCAACTTGCCCTTACGGCCGAACCTGAGTATCTTTTTCCAAGGTGAAACCTTAAGGAACACTTTGTCTCCCACCTGATACTCGATGTCTTTTCGTTTCAAATCTGCGTACGATTTCTGACGATCCGTGGCTACCTTCAGACTTTCACGGATTACCTTTACTTTCTGTTCAGCATCTCTAATCAAATCAACTCCGAAAATTTTACTTTCGCCGAGCTCGGTCCAAAACAATGGTGTACGGCATTTACGACCGTACAAAGCCTCGTAAGGTGCCATCTTAATACTTGATTGAAAACTATTGTTGTAAGCGAATTCAATCAAAGGTAAATACCGTTCCCATGAACTACTGAACTCGAGGATGCAACATCTCAACATATCCTCAAGTATCTGAATTATCCTCTCGGATTGACCATCGGTTTGGGGGTGGAAAGCAGTGCTAAAATGCAGCTTGGTACCCAGAGCTTCTTGCAATTTCTTCCAAAATCGTGAGGTGAATCTCGGATCTCTATCCGACACGATAGAAACAGGTACCCCGTGTAATCTCACAATTTGATAAACGTACAACTCAGCTAGTTTATCCAATGAAAAATCCGTACGTACGGGGATGAAATGAGCCGACTTAGTCAGTCTATCAACAATAACCCATATCGCATCCTTCTTACTTGCTGACAAAGGCAGTCCGGACACAAAGTCCATTGTGACTCGATCCCATTTCCACTCGGGTATCATGATCGGCTGGAGTAATCCTGAAGGCACTTGATGTTCCGCTTTCACTTGTTGACATATTAAACATCTCGAAACAAAGTCAGAGATGTCCCGTTTCATACCATGCCACCAAAATTGACGTTTCAAATCGTTGTACATTTTCGTACTCCCCAGGTGAATTGACATTCGGCTACAATGGGCTTCGTTCAGAATCATCGAAATGAGTTCCGAATTCCTTGGAACACACAAACGATTTCTGAACCTCAAACAATCATCATCATCAATTTGAAACTCCGATTCCTCGTTCGGAAAACACTTAGCCCGTTTTGCAACCAATTCATCATCGACTTTCTGAGCTTCACGAATTTGGTGAGTCAATAATGGTTTAGCTTTTAATTCAGCTACTAACACACTGTCTGGTAGAACAGACAAATGCACGTTCATCGCTCGTAAAGCAAACAATGACTTCCGGCTTAAGGCGTCCGCAACCACGTTAGCCTTTCCCGGGTGGTAATCAATGACAAGCTCGTAATCTTTCAACAACTCAAGCCAACGTCTTTGTCGCAGATTCAAGTCTCGTTGAGTCATCAAATATTTGAGACTTTTGTGATCCGAAAATACATGGCACTTCTCACCAAACAGATAATGTCGCCATATTTTTAAAGCAAACACGATGGCAGCTAGTTCGAGATCATGGGTCGGATAATTCCTCTCGTGAGGCTTCAATTGTCTCGACGCGTAGGCCACGACTCGACCTTCTTGCATCAATACGCAACCCAACCCAAGTAGGGATGCGTCACTATAAATGACAAACTCTTTACCTGATTCGGGTTGCACCAAAATTGGAGCTTCAGTCAAATGAGTTTTCAGTTGGTTGAAACTTTTCTGACATTTCTCTGTCCACTCGAACTTAACATCCTTTTGAAGTAGCTTCGTCATTGGTGTGGCTATCATCGAGAAACCTTTCACAAATCGTCGGTAATAACCGGCGAGCCCCAAAAAGCTCCGAACTTCAGTAATATTTCTCGGAGGTTTCCAGTCAAGTATGGCTGAAATTTTGTTCGGGTCAACTCGAATACCCGACGCGGATACCACATGACCCAAGAAGCTAACCTCTCTTAACCAGAACTCACACTTACTGAACTTAGCATATAACTGCTTATCCCGCAAAATTTGCAGCACTAGCCTCAGATGCTCAGCATGTTCGGTCTCATCTCTTGAATAGACCAAAATGTCATCAATGAACACAACTACGAACTGATCCAAATACGGTCTGAAGATCCAATTCATCAAATCCATAAATACTGCAGGGGCATTAGTGAGCCCAAACGGCATCACTAAGAATTCATAGTGACCATATCTCGTTCTGAAGGCAGTTTTGGGAATATCTGGATCTCGAATTCGCAACTGATAATAGCCCGATCTCAAATCTATTTTTGAGAACACTGAGGCTCCCTTCAGTTGGTCGAACAAATCATCGATGCGCGGCAACGGATATTTGTTCTTTATCGTCATTTTATTCAGCTGACGATAGTCAATGCACAACCTCATGGTTCCGTCCTTCTTTTTCACGAACAATACTGGTGCACCCCAAGGTGAGGAACTTGGTCGAGCGAAACCTCTATCCGTCAGTTCTTGCAACTGAGCTTTCAACTCCTTTAACTCAGTTGGTGCCATACGATACGGAGCTATTGAAATCGGCGTAGTCCCAGGTACAAGCTCAATACCAAACTCTACCTCCCGAACAGGTGGTAAACCCGGTAATTCTTCCGGAAAAACATCCGGGTATTCACAAACCACCGGCACAGATTCGGGTTTCTTTTCTAATTCCTTGTCATCAAGCACATATGCAAGGTATGCTTCGCACCCTTTTCTTACATATTTCTGTGCCAACATTGCTGATATTACAGCTGGCATCCCCTCCAAGTCCGCAGACTCAATTCGGACTACTTCGTTATTTGCGCACCTCAAATCAATAGTCTTGCTCTTGCAATTCACAATCGCATCATGCGCGGTCAACCAATCCAACCCAAGGATAACATCAAATTCATCAAACGGCAAAAGCATCAAGTCCGCTGGAAAACAGGAACCTCGAATTTCCAGGGGACATTTCTTACACACTTTGTCGACAAGCACGTGACGACCCAAGGGATTTGACACCCGAATTACGAACTCAGTAGACTCAATAGGTAAAGTCTTACTGGATGCTAAGGTTTCACATATGTAAGAATGAGTAGAACCGGGGTCAATCAAAGCAATTACATTAGTATCAAAGAGGGTGAATGTACCGGTAATAACATCAGGCGAAGAAGCATCCTCGCGGGCACGTATAGCATAAGCTCTAGCAGGCGCACGAGCTTCGGATCTGGTTATATCATCTCTAGATCCTCTCTGACCCCCACCAGCATTGCCCATATTTCCAGATGGTCTACCTCGAGCAGTGGTAGCACCCGGTCTCCCACTCTGATTTGCATTCTGCCCCGACAACCTCGGGCAATCTTTAATGAAGTGGTCCACTGATCCGCATTTGTAACAGGAGCGGTCAGGAAATCTACAACTCCCCGAATGCCATTTACCGCAATATCGGCATTTCGTCCTGTCTCGACGTTCATTCCCAACACTGGCGACCGAAGTGCCTCGTGTACCCACAGGGGGTCGATCACGATCTCGTCCAAAAAGGCCCGAAGTGCCTCTAAACTGGCCCGTATCATCTCGAAATCTATTCGATGTCTGTTGAAGAGACCTCCCCGAGGATCTTTTACGAAACTCTCCAGTTCCCTCATCAAATCCTTGCTTTTCCTTTCTAAGCTCTTCAGCTTTACAAGCTCGTTCAACAAGTACCACGAACTCTTGTATTTCAAGAACGCCAACGAACATTTTTATATCTTCATTCAGCCCATCCTCGAAGCGTTTACACATAATAGCTTCGGACGAAACACATTCCCGAGCGTATTTGCTAAGTCTAACAAATTTTCGCTCGTAATCAGTAACCGACATGGAGCCTTGCTTAAGCTCAAGAAATTCCTTCCGTTTTTGATCAACAAATCTCTGACTGATATACTTTTTCCGAAACTCAGTTTGGAAAAACTCCCAAGTTACTTGCTCTCGGGGCACAATAGAAGTCAGAGTACTCCACCAATAGTAGGCAGAATCACGTAGCAAGGAGATAGCACACTTTAGGCATTCATCGGGTGTACAAGATAGCTCATCGAGTACCCGGATAGTGTTGTCCAGCCAAAATTCAGCTTGCTCGGCATCATCGCTATCCATAGCCTTAAATTCAGTAGCCCCATGTTTTCGGATTCTGTCAACTGGGGGCTTATTTGACCTTATTTGGTCCGTTACCGGTGGTATTGTAGGTGCGGGGGTAGTATTTGTCGGGAATGGAGGTTGTGGAACAGCCATATTAGTTCGAATGTATTGGTTAAACCAATCATTCATCACGCTATAGAATGCTTGTCTAGCTTCATCATTCTGATTACTAGCATTAGGTTGAGAGTCCGCCGGCACTGTCCCTTGTGCGGGAGCAGGCGCTACACTCTCAAGATCATCAGCTACTTCTCGGTCACGATCGGGATCCATTACTATAAATAAACACATTTACGATTGTCAGAAATCACCACACTATCAAGTAATCACATAAAATGGCATGTATAGCTAGACCCAAAACATTACGGTAGTCCTAGAATCGACTAAACCGTAGCTCTGATACCAATAAAATGTAACACCCCGAACCCGAGACCGACACCGGAGTCGGACACGAGATGTTAACAAACTTTGAAAATTTTTCCAGACACTGCCCAGTCTGAGTACTAGTCGCTTCAAAAATCATATCTTGAGTTTCACAACTCGAAAATTAGTTTTGTGATTTTTCCCTGAAACTAGACTCATGTCCCTACCTATGTATTTTTTTCTAGAATTTTTGGTCGGGCCAATTAGTACAGTTTATTAGTCAAAGTCTCCCATGTTACAGGGGTCGACTACACTGACCTTTTCCCATTACGACTGGGATATCTCTCTGAACAGAGCTTCAATACTAATGCCGTTTGTTTCTATGGAAACTAGACTCAGAGAGGAATCCATACATATATGGTATGACCCCTAATTATCTCTGGTCAATTTATAGTGAATTTCCAAAGGCGGAACAGTGAATCCAGAAACTGTTCTAGCCCTGTTCCACAAGAACCCGAATATCTCTTTCTGTACTGTTCCTATAATTGTTTCGTTACTTCCATATGAAAGTAGATTCATCAAGGTTCGATTACATAATTTATTCACTATTTAATTCCACTCCTACGAATTCTTGTGATTTTTCCAATCCACACCACTGCTGCTATCAGCTTCTGTTTTCAAAGTGAACCTTACCTAATTTGGGGTTTCATGGACCAACTAGGGCCTTGTCATACATAAGCCCACATATGATCATACTTAGCCATTCTAGTGGCTGATCATTTGCTCAACACTTCCATTCCAACATAGTTACATCATGAAACCATCTATACATTCATAAATACGAATGGTCTAATACCATACTCCACTTCTACAAGCCATTTTCGCATGGCTGTACACTTATACATTTCATAAAGTACTCGAAAGACAACAATGGGTAGTCCTATACATGCCATAACAAAATTCAACCAAAATAGTACCCAAAAGAGCCTTTGATAGTGTGGGCGACTTCGACTTCAAGATCCCGAGTCCGATAGCTGGAGAACCAAAAATCTATAAAACAGAGGAGCAATGTAACGAGTAAGAAATTTATGCTTAGTAAGTTTGAGCAAGGAATTCCAGCATAAACAAAGAATATCACACATTTAGCTAAACGGAATATTTCATAATACGCAATTTATCGATATTAAACTTGCTTCACAACATTAACAACCTTTATGCACATACACAATAGACTAACTTTGTAACACCCCGAACCCGAGACCGACACCGGAGTCGGACACGAGATGTTAACAAACTTTGAAAAAAATTTTTTTTTTCCAGACACTGCCCAGTCTGAGTACTAGTCGCTTCAAAAATCATATCTTGAGTTTCACAACTCAAAAATCAGTTTTGTGATTTTTCCCTGAAACTAGACTCATGTCCCCACCTATGGATTTTTTTCTAGAATTTTTGGTCGGGCCAATTAGTACAGTTTATTAGTCAAAGTCTCCCATGCTACAGGGGTCGACTACACTGACCTTTTCCCATTACGACTGGGATATCTCTCTGCACAGAGCTTCAATACTGATGCCGTTTGTTTCTATGGAAACTAGACTCAGAGAGGAATCCATACATATATGGTATGACCCCTAATTATCTCTGGTCAATTTATAGTGAATTTCCAAAGGCGGAACAGTGAATCCAGAAACTGTTCTGGCCCTGTTCCACAAGAACCCGAATATCTCTTTCTGTACTTTTCATATGATTGTTTCGTTACTTCCATATGAAAGTAGGTTCATCAAGGTTCGATTACATAATTTATTCACTATTTAATTCCACTCCTACGAATTTATGTGATTTTTCAATTCTACACCACTGTTGCTGTCAAAATCTGTTTTCAAGGTAAACTTTACCTATTTTGTGGTTACCATGGACCAACTAGGGTTTTGCCATACATAGGTCCACATGTGATCATATTTAGCGATTCCAATGGCTGATCATTAGCCCAACACTTCCATTTCAAACCATAGTCACATCGTGAAACCATATATATACATACATAAACACAAATGGTCTAATGCCATACTCTACTTCTACAAGCCATTTTCGCATGGCTTTACACACATACATCACAAAAGAACTTAAACAACAGGGGGTAGTCCTATACATGCCATATCCAGAGTTCAACTAAAAGAGTACCAAAAGAGCTTGATAGTGTAGATGACTTCGACTTCGCTGATCCCGAGTCCGATAGCTAACGAACAAAATCTATAAAACAGAGAGCCAAAGCAACCGGGTAAGCATTTTAAGCTTAGTAAGTCTCAAGTAATGAAATCGGCTTTGACTACAGTATTACATTCACATAGCTAACTAAGTCACTTTAATAACACACATTCTCATAATCATACTTCATCAACATATATACACAAGGTGTCAACCTTTCTAAAAGCCGAAAATTCGTTAGCCGATCGCACGAATACTATTTAAAACGAATCGACTTTTCCAATGCACATGCAAACATACCTTATCGTTCGGGTTGGTTGAGCATATTTATTGAATTAGTTACAGCACAAAACGCTCACATTCAAACCCAAGTTTCTTCGGTATTTAACCGAATACAGCCGCAAACACAGTTGCCTTCGGGTCTCAACCCGGACATATCAACTTGCATAATTGCCTTCGGGTCTTAGCCCGGATATATCATCTCGCATAATTGCCTTCGGGTCTTAGCCCGGATATATCAACTCGCATAATTGCCTTCGGGTCTTAGCCCGGATATATCAACTCGCATAATTGCCTTCGGGTCTTAGCCCGGATATATCAACTCGCATAATTGCCTTCGGGTTTTAGCCCGGATATATCAACTCGCATATATCAATAATCATAACACATCCATATCATTTCTTCGTTACTAAGGCTCAAACACAAAACATTTATTAAACCTTTCAATTTCGGCTCGGTAGCCACACACAAAGAGCATAATTTCAATTGGCTTTATAACAAAGTCTCTAAGCACATTCGACTATCCGTCATAGTATGACTATTCATTTCAATATAATTCAAGTAGGGTCATTACTCGAAGACTTACCTCAAATGTCGTCGAACGACTTCAACGGCTATTCAATTACTTTTTCCTTCCCTTTATCGGATCTAGTTCCCCTTTGCTCTTGAGCTTAAGTTCAACAAAATTTAAAATAGTCATTAATCGACTATTCAAGTATTACTTTCAGAATAATATATATATTGATCCGACTTTCACACACATAGATTATAGTAAGCTTTATATTAATCAATAAATAATTCATCGGCAAACTTTCATTAATGTTTACAACAAAATCACATATTCACTACGAGCTGTTTTCCTGAGCAGTAGTTACTAAATTACTTATAACTGGAGCTACTAAACTCCAAATCACTTGCCGTTAATTTTCCCTGAATATAGACTCGTATATCTTCCATCCATAAAATTTTCAGAATTTTAGGCTTGGCCAATCAATACCAGATTTTTCTTAAAGTTTCCCCTGTTCACTGTTTGACTATTCTGACCACTCTTCACTACGAATCCAATTTCTCACTTTACAGAATTCAAAATGTGTCGTATTTGATCTCATTAGAAACTAGACTCATTAAGGAGTCTAAGCATATAAATTTTATCTTATAATCATTTTTGTACAATTTATAATGATTTTCTAAAAACAGAACAGGGAATCCAGCAGTCATTATGACTCAGCCCCACAATGCTTCAAATATCTCAAGATCGGTAACTCTTTTGTTTTTATAGTTTCTTTTGTAAGAAAATAGACTCTTCAAGCTTTAATGACATAATTCACTCAGCTTCTAATTCAACTCCTATAATTTATGGCGATTTTCCAAAATCACCTTACTGCTGCTGTCCCCAAACAGATTATTACCAAATCAAATACTAACATTAGCATTTCACCTTAATAGCTAGCTTACCAAGCCTTGATTTAACATATAATTCACACATATCACATTCAGCTATATATATATACATTTATCATATTTATTATTAACAAAGTATGCTCATGACAAATTTACTCCCAATCGCATCTCAAAATTCATCAAGCTTAGAACACATTTACTAATTAAATTCGGTAGTTTAATCACTTTGCTAACCACTTATACATATAATTCAATTCAACATTATAACCCATTATCACTCATTTAGCCGATTATAGAGAATTAAACATAATATCTCTAGGATATACTCTACATGGCCGAATACACTACATTAATTTCCAACATTACCTATGTAATTACCTATAGGTTCTTATACCTTAAATTCACACATTTAGCCTTTTAATGCCTATTGATCAATCCTTTGGTCCTATCAAGAACCATTTAACATGCAAGGAACATAATCATAGAGGAAGAAATTTACATTCTATATAGGCTCAATCTTTGACCGAATGTACTAGGCTCCTCTAAGCCACTCATCCAAAAATCTTTACCCCATTCTAGTCACTCTCCCATTGTTTCATACAACATGAGATAACCCCTAATTCCAACACTTAATCATTTGGCATATTGCTCAATTCACCATAAGAAATCTCAACTTTCTTGACATTACCAAGAGTGCATCCACCATTTAACTTAGCATATTATAAAGCCAAATCAACAAATTCAAAGCTTACCTCCTAATAGCTAAAGATGAATGCCGAATTGCTCTAGGTAAGTTTTTCCCCTTCCTTTTTTTCTCCTTGTTTCGGCTTGAGGGAGGTATGAGAAGAAGATGAACACCATCCTCCTTCTTCTCTTTTATTTAATTCTTTTATTTCAATTATTAAATCATTTGTTAATACAAAATTATTTTAATTTTTGAATTAGTGGAGCATATTCTTTCCTTGGCCGGCCACTATATTTAACATGGGTAAATTGACATGCAAAACCACTCCTTTCAATGCATGTACTATTAGACCATTGTAAATTAGCCTCTCACTTTCCAACAAAGTTTCATATAAGTCCATATTAAAAAAAATTCACATAAAGATGATCAAATTAATGCATGAAACTTTCACACATGCAATTACTCACATCATAAACACAGAATATAACTTTTAATTATTTATAAGACTCGGTTTCGTGGTCCCGAAACCACTTTTCGACTAGGGTCAACTTTGGGCCGTCACAAACTTAGCCGAAGGCCGATAGCTCGTTTATTTACTGAGCGAACATTTATTTGTAAGGGCTCGATTTAATTCAACACATACGTAACATATCCCCATATTGGGATGTTTTTCGAGTATTCGCTGGAATTTTACAGCAAGCTCATTCATTACCAAATCACGTACCTTCGGGATTTAACCGGGTATAGCTCCTTGTTCAAATGCCTTCGGGACATAGCCCGGTTTTAGTAACTCACACCATGCCTTCGGGACGTAACCCGGATTTAACAACTCGCACGAATGCCTTCGGGACTTAACCCGGCTTTAATAACTCGCACGAATGCCCTCGGGACTTAACCCGGATTTAGTATCTCACACAAAGGCCTTCGGATCTTAGTCCGGATATATTCGCTTAGCATCTTTCTGTACTGTTCCTATAATTGTTTCGTTACTTCCATATGAAAGTAGATTCATCAAGGTTCGATTACATAATTTATTCACTATTTAATTCCACTCCTACGAATTCTTGTGATTTTTCCAATCCACACCACTGCTGCTATCAGCTTCTGTTTTCAAAGTGAACCTTACCTAATTTGGGGTTTCATGGACCAACTAGGGCCTTGTCATACATAAGCCCACATATGATCATACTTAGCCATTCTAGTGGCTGATCATTTGCTCAACACTTCCATTCCAACATAGTTACATCATGAAACCATCTATACATTCATAAATACGAATGGTCTAATACCATACTCCACTTCTACAAGCCATTTTCGCATGGCTGTACACTTATACATTTCATAAAGTACTCGAAAGACAACAATGGGTAGTCCTATACATGCCATAACAAAATTCAACCAAAATAGTACCCAAAAGAGCCTTTGATAGTGTGGGCGACTTCGACTTCAAGATCCCGAGTCCGATAGCTGGAGAACCAAAAATCTATAAAACAGAGGAGCAATGTAACGAGTAAGAAATTTATGCTTAGTAAGTTTGAGCAAGGAATTCCAGCATAAACAAAGAATATCACACATTTAGCTAAACGGAATATTTCATAATACGCAATTTATCGATATTAAACTTGCTTCACAACATTAACAACCTTTATGCACATACACAATAGACTAACTTTGTAACACCCCGAACCCGAGACCGACACCGGAGTCGGACACGAGATGTTAACAAACTTTGAAAAAAATTTTTTTTTTCCAGACACTGCCCAGTCTGAGTACTAGTCGCTTCAAAAATCATATCTTGAGTTTCACAACTCAAAAATCAGTTTTGTGATTTTTCCCTGAAACTAGACTCATGTCCCCACCTATGGATTTTTTTCTAGAATTTTTGGTCGGGCCAATTAGTACAGTTTATTAGTCAAAGTCTCCCATGCTACAGGGGTCGACTACACTGACCTTTTCCCATTACGACTGGGATATCTCTCTGCACAGAGCTTCAATACTGATGCCGTTTGTTTCTATGGAAACTAGACTCAGAGAGGAATCCATACATATATGGTATGACCCCTAATTATCTCTGGTCAATTTATAGTGAATTTCCAAAGGCGGAACAGTGAATCCAGAAACTGTTCTGGCCCTGTTCCACAAGAACCCGAATATCTCTTTCTGTACTTTTCATATGATTGTTTCGTTACTTCCATATGAAAGTAGGTTCATCAAGGTTCGATTACATAATTTATTCACTATTTAATTCCACTCCTACGAATTTATGTGATTTTTCAATTCTACACCACTGTTGCTGTCAAAATCTGTTTTCAAGGTAAACTTTACCTATTTTGTGGTTACCATGGACCAACTAGGGTTTTGCCATACATAGGTCCACATGTGATCATATTTAGCGATTCCAATGGCTGATCATTAGCCCAACACTTCCATTTCAAACCATAGTCACATCGTGAAACCATATATATACATACATAAACACAAATGGTCTAATGCCATACTCTACTTCTACAAGCCATTTTCGCATGGCTTTACACACATACATCACAAAAGAACTTAAACAACAGGGGGTAGTCCTATACATGCCATATCCAGAGTTCAACTAAAAGAGTACCAAAAGAGCTTGATAGTGTAGATGACTTCGACTTCGCTGATCCCGAGTCCGATAGCTAACGAACAAAATCTATAAAACAGAGAGCCAAAGCAACCGGGTAAGCATTTTAAGCTTAGTAAGTCTCAAGTAATGAAATCGGCTTTGACTACAGTATTACATTCACATAGCTAACTAAGTCACTTTAATAACACACATTCTCATAATCATACTTCATCAACATATATACACAAGGTGTCAACCTTTCTAAAAGCCGAAAATTCGTTAGCCGATCGCACGAATACTATTTAAAACGAATCGACTTTTCCAATGCACATGCAAACATACCTTATCGTTCGGGTTGGTTGAGCATATTTATTGAATTAGTTACAGCACAAAACGCTCACATTCAAACCCAAGTTTCTTCGGTATTTAACCGAATACAGCCGCAAACACAGTTGCCTTCGGGTCTCAACCCGGACATATCAACTTGCATAATTGCCTTCGGGTCTTAGCCCGGATATATCATCTCGCATAATTGCCTTCGGGTCTTAGCCCGGATATATCAACTCGCATAATTGCCTTCGGGTCTTAGCCCGGATATATCAACTCGCATAATTGCCTTCGGGTCTTAGCCCGGATATATCAACTCGCATAATTGCCTTCGGGTTTTAGCCCGGATATATCAACTCGCATATATCAATAATCATAACACATCCATATCATTTCTTCGTTACTAAGGCTCAAACACAAAACATTTATTAAACCTTTCAATTTCGGCTCGGTAGCCACACACAAAGAGCATAATTTCAATTGGCTTTATAACAAAGTCTCTAAGCACATTCGACTATCCGTCATAGTATGACTATTCATTTCAATATAATTCAAGTAGGGTCATTACTCGAAGACTTACCTCAAATGTCGTCGAACGACTTCAACGGCTATTCAATTACTTTTTCCTTCCCTTTATCGGATCTAGTTCCCCTTTGCTCTTGAGCTTAAGTTCAACAAAATTTAAAATAGTCATTAATCGACTATTCAAGTATTACTTTCAGAATAATATATATATTGATCCGACTTTCACACACATAGATTATAGTAAGCTTTATATTAATCAATAAATAATTCATCGGCAAACTTTCATTAATGTTTACAACAAAATCACATATTCACTACGAGCTGTTTTCCTGAGCAGTAGTTACTAAATTACTTATAACTGGAGCTACTAAACTCCAAATCACTTGCCGTTAATTTTCCCTGAATATAGACTCGTATATCTTCCATCCATAAAATTTTCAGAATTTTAGGCTTGGCCAATCAATACCAGATTTTTCTTAAAGTTTCCCCTGTTCACTGTTTGACTATTCTGACCACTCTTCACTACGAATCCAATTTCTCACTTTACAGAATTCAAAATGTGTCGTATTTGATCTCATTAGAAACTAGACTCATTAAGGAGTCTAAGCATATAAATTTTATCTTATAATCATTTTTGTACAATTTATAATGATTTTCTAAAAACAGAACAGGGAATCCAGCAGTCATTATGACTCAGCCCCACAATGCTTCAAATATCTCAAGATCGGTAACTCTTTTGTTTTTATAGTTTCTTTTGTAAGAAAATAGACTCTTCAAGCTTTAATGACATAATTCACTCAGCTTCTAATTCAACTCCTATAATTTATGGCGATTTTCCAAAATCACCTTACTGCTGCTGTCCCCAAACAGATTATTACCAAATCAAATACTAACATTAGCATTTCACCTTAATAGCTAGCTTACCAAGCCTTGATTTAACATATAATTCACACATATCACATTCAGCTATATATATATACATTTATCATATTTATTATTAACAAAGTATGCTCATGACAAATTTACTCCCAATCGCATCTCAAAATTCATCAAGCTTAGAACACATTTACTAATTAAATTCGGTAGTTTAATCACTTTGCTAACCACTTATACATATAATTCAATTCAACATTATAACCCATTATCACTCATTTAGCCGATTATAGAGAATTAAACATAATATCTCTAGGATATACTCTACATGGCCGAATACACTACATTAATTTCCAACATTACCTATGTAATTACCTATAGGTTCTTATACCTTAAATTCACACATTTAGCCTTTTAATGCCTATTGATCAATCCTTTGGTCCTATCAAGAACCATTTAACATGCAAGGAACATAATCATAGAGGAAGAAATTTACATTCTATATAGGCTCAATCTTTGACCGAATGTACTAGGCTCCTCTAAGCCACTCATCCAAAAATCTTTACCCCATTCTAGTCACTCTCCCATTGTTTCATACAACATGAGATAACCCCTAATTCCAACACTTAATCATTTGGCATATTGCTCAATTCACCATAAGAAATCTCAACTTTCTTGACATTACCAAGAGTGCATCCACCATTTAACTTAGCATATTATAAAGCCAAATCAACAAATTCAAAGCTTACCTCCTAATAGCTAAAGATGAATGCCGAATTGCTCTAGGTAAGTTTTTCCCCTTCCTTTTTTTCTCCTTGTTTCGGCTTGAGGGAGGTATGAGAAGAAGATGAACACCATCCTCCTTCTTCTCTTTTATTTAATTCTTTTTATTTCAATTATTAAATCATTTGTTAATACAAAATTATTTTAATTTTTGAATTAGTGGAGCATATTCTTTCCTTGGCCGGCCACTATATTTAACATGGGTAAATTGACATGCAAAACCACTCCTTTCAATGCATGTACTATTAGACCATTGTAAATTAGCCTCTCACTTTCCAACAAAGTTTCATATAAGTCCATATTAAAAAAAATTCACATAAAGATGATCAAATTAATGCATGAAACTTTCACACATGCAATTACTCACATCATAAACACAGAATATAACTTTTAATTATTTATAAGACTCGGTTTCGTGGTCCCGAAACCACTTTTCGACTAGGGTCAACTTTGGGCCGTCACAAACTTAGCCGAAGGCCGATAGCTCGTTTATTTACTGAGCGAACATTTATTTGTAAGGGCTCGATTTAATTCAACACATACGTAACATATCCCCATATTGGGATGTTTTTCGAGTATTCGCTGGAATTTTACAGCAAGCTCATTCATTACCAAATCACGTACCTTCGGGATTTAACCGGGTATAGCTCCTTGTTCAAATGCCTTCGGGACATAGCCCGGTTTTAGTAACTCACACCATGCCTTCGGGACGTAACCCGGATTTAACAACTCGCACGAATGCCTTCGGGACTTAACCCGGCTTTAATAACTCGCACGAATGCCCTCGGGACTTAACCCGGATTTAGTATCTCACACAAAGGCCTTCGGATCTTAGTCCGGATATATTCGCTTAGCACAAAGCCTTCGGGACTTAGCCCGGACAACATTCAATTAATCATGCACATCTAACAATAATTCATGGTACATTCATATTTCATTTTCGTTTACGAAACTCAAACACAAGGCACATATTGTCCTTGCACATTCGGCTTAATAGCCACACATAGAGCATGATTTAATCACATCGAAATTTAAGCTCTCTTACTCAAGAACTTACCTCGGGTGTTGTCGAACGATTCCGCTAGCTATTCAACCACTTTTTCCTTCCCTTTATCGGTTTTATTTCCCCTTTGCTCTTGAGCTTAATCAAACAAATAAATTGATTTCATCATTTAGGCATCAAAAGATGAACACAAGGCACTTAGCCCATATTTATACATTAGACATTAAAGTCTCATTCATGCAAAACTCATGCATCAACACAACATATTAGCTAATTTCTTTGCCCTTGGCCGAATATGCATGTCCATTTTTGGGGTCGATTTCAACACTTAATACACACATATACACACTAGTAAAGCATCCTCCCCCTTTTCATCAATTTAACACATGCATTGCTCATTAACATGCAAAGTTACATTCGGCCTTAGCACACATCTTGCTAGCCGATTCTTCTCCATTTAGCAACCAATGCACATATGTGCTCACACAAAAAAAATGCTAAAAAGGAGGTTCAAGAATCATCAAGCCATCATCACATGCATCATTAACAAGCTTCATATTTTGCATGCAATGGCATTAACACAACCTCCACCTTGGCCGAATCTTAACTCATCCTCATGCCTCATCACCACAACATCAAACATCAACCAAGAATGATTCATCCATGGTCAAGTGCCATTTCCATCACATAGCAAGATTTAGACCATGGGTTAGGTAGAACTCAAGCTAACAACTAAAACATGCATGCCTCTCATGGAACATCATCAAACATACCTTAGCCTAGCTACATGCATGGCCGAATCTCTTCACCTTTCTTCTTCTTTCCTCCTTAAAATTTTTGGCCAAGGATGAACCAAAGGATGAGAAAATTTTTCTTTGTTTTTCTTTCTAGTTTTTGGCAAGCATGAAGATGAGAAAAAAGATGAACAAAATCCCCCCCTTTCTCTTCTTTAGCTCACGGCAATGGGGGGACAAACACTACACACACATTTTTTTTTCTTTTGTTTTCCATTTCTTTATTACCCATACTCCTTATTTTATTCTTCCACTAACAAAACATGTTTCATGACATGTTTTGCCCATCCTTCTTTGTCATGGTCGGCCACTACTCATTAGGGGGAAATTTGACATGCAAGTCCCCCCTTTGTCCACATGCACTAATAGGTCCTCACACATTGACCTATCACATTTTAGAATTTTCTCACATAAGTCCTATTGACTAAATTCACATGAAATCAACCAAATTGAAGCTTGAAATTTTCACACATTCATAATTACATATTCTACACAATAAGTATCACATTTAAACATTTCGGTGACTCGGTTTAGCGGTCCCGAAACCACTTCCCGACTAGGGTCAACTTTGGGCTGTCACATGAGGCCCATGGTGGGGATTTAATGGGACATTTTGGAGTGGCCAAAACACTAGACATACTGCAAGAACACTTCCATTGGCCACATATGAAGAAGGATGTCGAAAAGGTATGTTCCAAGTGCATTACATGCAAACAAGCAAAATCTAAGGTAATGCCTCATGGCCTTTACACTCCTTTACTGATTCCTACTTCACCTTGGGTAGATTTATCCATGGATTTTATTTTAGGTTTGCCTCGAGCTAAGAAAGGAAGAGATAGTATATTTGTTGTTGTTGATAGGTTTTCAAAGATGGCACATTTTATTCCTTGTCACAAAACAGATGATGCTACACATGTGGCAGACTTATTCTTTAAAGAGGTGCTAAGACTTCATGGCATCCCTAAAACAATTGTTTCTGACAGAGATGTCAAATTCCTGAGCCACTTTTGGAAGGTATTGTGGGGTAAGCTTGGTACTAAATTACTTTATTCTACTACATGTCACCCCCAAACTGATGGCCAAAATGAAGTAGTTAATCGGATCTTAGGGACTTTATTACGATCTGTTGTGGGAAAGAACATTAGAAATAGGGAAGAATGCCTACCGTTTGTTAGATTTGCATATAATAGATCTATTCATTCTACAACTAGTTATTCTCCATTTGAACTTGTTTATGGTTTTAACCCATTAACAGTACTTGATCTAGTGCCATTACCACTTGAACACATTGTTAATTTAGATGGCAAACAGAAAGCTGAGTTGGTGAAATCCTTACATGAGAAGGCTAGACAACGAATAGCCAAAACAAATGATTCCAACACCAACAAAGCAAACAAGGGGCATAAACAGGTTGTCCTAGAACCCGGAGATTGGGTTTGGGTCCATATGAGGAAAGAACGATTTCCTACAAAATGAAAGACCAAGTTGGACCCAAGGGGCGATGGACCTTTCCAAATACTCGAACGGATCAACGATAATGCCTATAAAATTGATCTACCTGGTGAGTACAATGTAAGTTCTACTTTTAATGTGGCTGACTTGTCCCCATTTGATTTTTCAAAGTCGAGGACGAATCTTTTTGAGGAAGGGGGGAATGATACGAGTCACAAAGGCCCAACCCAAGTTCAAGAACGTGACGGGATCAAATTACCATAATGCCCAATAACGAGATCAAAGGCCCGACAAATGCGTTCCAAACTAAATGGGACCATCCAGGAGTTCGTTAGCAAGGCCTTAGATGCATACACAAAAGAACGAGAAAATCAAGATTCACTTTCTTGTTTTCAAGAAAATCAAGAAACCGAATCTTGGCCCAATTTTGCTGTTTGGAGCAATTTCAAGAATCAAGAAAATCAAGATTTCAAATCTTGGAAATCTTGGTCCAAGAAACCGAATCTTACAGCGAAAGCGCATTGGATCTCCGTCACGAGTATCAACGACTCAATTTCGGTAAAAGATGGATCACAAGCCCAAGTTCTTGAAGGCAAGGCCCAATAAGAATATTCCAAGCCCAATCAAGAAATACACCCATATTTAGTTGAAAATCAGGCCAAATTATCAAAGGGCCCAATTTGTAAACATTTTAATTGTTAATTTAAATTTTCGGCTTTAGGAATGTTACATGTTAAAATTCGGCCCAAAACAGTCCATTTAAGTGCATGGCCGAATTTGCCTATTATTTTTATTAATTAGGTTTAATTTTTAAGTTTTCTAATAAAATTAGGATTAGTCTAAGGCCTATTTAAAGGCATGGTCGGCCACCCTTGTATTCACTACTTAGAATTTTATTGAAATTTCAGATTTGTTGAGTGCAGAATTTTCTTTGAGGTTTTCTCCAAGAATTCTCTCTTGAGTTTTCTTTAGAAGTTGTTTTAATAATCTTTTGATTGTGGGAGCCTTCTTCCGCCTTCTTCTTGCCATTGATATTCTTTTGAGGGGAGATTAGAGCCGTTTGAAGGGAGTTGTGAGATCTTTCAGGATTGCAAGGCTTCTTAGGACTTATCTTTAAATTATTTGTTGTTCAATTCCTTTTCTTTAATTCTGCTTGTGCCGAGTCTTTATCTAATCTATTTGCTGTTCTTGTTTTGTTTCCAGCCCTATTCGACATTAAAGATTGATCGACATCTTTCCTTTGGCCGCAAGAATCGATTTTCGATTCATCTTTCCCAGTTATTCTTGTCGAATTTCCCTTCAAATACTGGTTGAGATCGATTTGTTGGAATTTGAAATTGGTTTGCTGTTTTGGAAATTTAATTCGTTTTAGATTCGTTTGGGAAGTTTTTAAAACTCTTCTTGATAACCGAAAATCAATCTTCTTTCAGATTTTCGTTTTAATTGCTTACTGTCCAAATTTCCTTAATTCGATTTGTTCTTTTATCGAATTAACTCTTCATCTTGTTGCCTTGGACAGATTCGGCTAGTTTAGGGATTTATTGAGAGTTTATTCCCGAGTTCTTGTAGTCTAAATTTCCTAATAATAGGTGTTATGATTCTTCATTTGTTCTTTGTTATTATAGGGTTTTATTCCAGATCTTCAGATTTCCAGATTTATTCTTTGTGCTGCGTTTTTCAGATCCAAGTGTTTAAAGCTTTCGTAGGAGTTTCCCGTGACTTGACAACTCGATCTTGGTTCACGCGCAACCCTCTATCAGTTGCACCAACGTAGCCAGCATGATGATGGTGGAAAAGCTTGGTTTAACCACTACCAAGCATCTACACCCCTACAAGTTGCAGTGGCTTAATGAGAGTTGATGCAATCGAGACCCAAGAGCTACCAAGAGCTAACGTAGATTCTCTCGAGCTGCCCCAAGGACCAATGACTCCTGCTAGGGCTAAGAAATTTAAAGAAGCATTGACGGCTCCAGTTGATAGAATTTGGGGTGAAACCGTGGCTGGTCTTCTCGAAAGCTTATGGTCCAGCAACCCGAGCATTCAATGCAACTGCCTTCAAGCTCATTCAGCTCAATTTTAGCTCAACGAGCTCATTTCTAGCTCACTTAGCTCATTTTAGCTCATTTTAGTTGCAATTAATTTGTTGGAATAATTATTTAATTTGTTGTTAGTTAGATTAGTTAAGTTAATTAATTTGTCTTAAATTTGGACAAATAATCATTAGGAGTTGTAATTATTTCCAAAGTTAAATACTTAATTATTTTGAGTCTTAAATATGTCCTAAGTCCTCACAAATAATTAATATGTTCAACCAAATTTAATGTACAGGTTAATACATTTCATTTGCTGCCGAATTCAACATGTTGAAAATGTGATTAATTTGCTGCTTTATTTTGATGCAGGAACATTGTTTGGACGGCATGGGTGCATGCACCATGGGTTCATTGTATTTGGGTGATACATGCATGGAACCTCAAATGAGAATTTGTCACTTCCCAAACAGCCACATGTTGTTCACCTTAGGTGTTCACACCAAAGACTATTCAGTTGATAATGTTCACACACAAGTGACTCTCCATATCTAACTTTTCACACTTACTTGGCTATTCAAAGACCCTCCTTAATGCTCCTAACTATTCAGCCAGGAGGTGCCAATTCAATTAGCCATTGAACCTAAACATGGCCATTAGTCTTCCGGTGCATTCATCTTTCTAAGATTCATTTGCTTAATTCTTAAGTTAGCCATTGGAGCTCCCATTCAGCCGAATCTCTCTAAGACATTTTAATGGATTAATTTTGGAATTTTTTTAGTTTTTCCTAGCCTTTAAGTTTGACTATTCGGCTAGCTTGTAAAAGGCTATAAATATTTTGCTTGTTCATTTGTAAAAGGACTTTTTCCAATTTGATATTGAATTGAACAATTTGCGAGATATTTCTTCTCTCAATTTTGTCCAAAGACTTTGTTGACTTATCTACTTAGTTAGTGGTGTCAACCCCATTCTTTGACAAACCGAACTTATCACTTCATTATGTGGCATTCAAATCTCAATACTGAGGTTCCTATCTCCGATAGATAATGGGTCGAGGTTCTACAACATCGTCCATTTCTTCCACCTTAAGAACGTATAAGAATCGGGTCGACACTTACTCATAGTGTTGGTTCTCTCTTGTTTGTAAGCCGTTCATTCCATTTTCCATTAAAACGAATTGTTATCTTCCCAAAGTTAATCCTTTTCTTTCTTAACCAAACCTTAGCACATAATCCATTCCTTTGAACCAATTTTAACCACAAATATCATCCCTAAACAAACATACTTCTCTTTTGGCACAAGACGAACGAAACTTCTTCGTTAGACGATCGGGCAACAAAAGCGACTCAACTCAATCAATCGAGGTTAGTTTGCATCAGTTGGTATCAGAGCTACCCAAAACGAGGAGTTCAGACGTTCGAAACAATCCTAGAGTAGAATTGTAAAAAAAGAGTTAAAAAATTTTCGTGAATTCAAGGTCTTTTATTGTAATTAGCTTGCTGTATTTCCAATATATTGATATAAAAAATATACCAAGTTAAAAAAAAAGAGAAATTTTGCAAATTACATATTTATTGTCTTCCGATCAGTAAGATCCCATTTAAATTTAATTCATCCTTTCACGCCACACCTAAGACCAATTTTCCTTTCTTTCAGCCTACCTATTCCCTTTACAGATATCTACATTCCTTTATAAACTCATAGAAACCGACCCCTATACTAGAGATTAAGTCTCACCGAGTCTTATACAAAATTACGAGAGAAGAAAACGAACGAAAAAAGGCACAAGTGTGTGAAAACATTAGAGTGGAGGTAAAAGCCAAAAGAGTGTAAACATGAGTACGAGTGGCATTCTTTCTTTTTCTTTTCGAGTGAACGTGAGATTTTGTGGTGAGGATTAAAAATATGTCGCGAAGTCCCGAACGAACCATGGCGGAAGGACCTGAAAGGCAACTGGTAAGAAATGTAGCACCCAGAGGAGGTAGAGTTCCCGATTTAGGTCAACAAGCTCTCTTGCAAGAATTCCAGCGAAAGCTCCGAAATGAACTTGAGTCCTTCAATGAAAGGCTAGAACGAGTTGAAGAAGGGGAACAATGAGAAAGAACCCCTCAAGGTCCAATACAGGAGTGGGAGCGAGCAAGACTCCATGATGATGACCCCTACGAACCAAGTGAGGTGGAAAACGACCAAGTGTTAAACCAAAGCGAAAGACAACGGGGTCAAAAGAATCGAGGTCTTCGAGAACAAGGCCGAGTTGATGATGATTTAAAGAATATCAAGCTGTCTATTCCCCCATTTCAAGGGAAATTTGACCCGGAGGCATACCTAGAATGGGAGAAGAAAATCGAGTTGGTCTTTGAGTGTCACAACTACTCGGAGAGCAAAAACGTGAAGTTGGCAGCAATTGAGTTTTCTGACTATGCTATGATATGGTGGGACCATCTTACTACGAGTCAGAGAAGGAACAGAGAGCGGCCAATCTCTACTTGGGCTGAAATGAAGAACATAATGCATAAGAGATTTATACCTTCTTATTATCACCATGAACTTTATAAAAAATTGCAGAATCTTGTGCAAGGAAATCGAAGTGTGGAGGATTACTTTAAATAAATGGAGATTGCCATGATATGTGCGGACGTGGAAGAAGATCGTGAGGCAACCAAGGCTAGATTTTTAGCCGGTCTTAACCTCGACATTACTAACGTGGTGGAGCTTCAACATTATGTTGAAGTCGTTGATATGGTGCACGTTGCCATAAAGGTAGAGAAGCAATTGAAGAGAAAGGGCTCCAGCCGAACCTTTCCTAGCATCGTCAACACTCAAAGATGGAGCCAAGGCACGGGCAAGAAAGATACGTCCAATCATGTGAAGGAACAGGCTTTTCCTACAAAACCGAATAAACCCATTGGTGAAACCAGCAAAGGCAAAGACATTGTCATATCGAACCATTTGAGGGATATTAAGTGTTTCAAATATTTAGGGAGGGGGCACATCGCTAGCCAATGCCCTAACCGAAGCAACATGATTGTAAGGGCCAATAGAGAAATCGAGTCAAAGGAAGAAAATGACGAAGAATCTGACATAACCGTCGAAGAGGAGGATGAGCTTGAATACGCTGTTGATGGAGAAATTCTCGTCATCAAGCGAAGTCTTAGTCTCCAAAGTGTCTAAAATGAATAGCAAAGGGAGAACATTTTTCATACACGTTGCCATGTTCAAGGCAAGGTGTGTAGTCTGATCGTGGATGGTGGGAGTTTTACGAATGTGGCCAATACTTTGATGGTGCAGAAACTCGATTTTCTAACGACTAAGCATCCTCGACCTTACAAACTTTAATGGCTTAACGACGGAGGGGAGTTGAACGTGACCAAGCAAGTTTTAGTACCATTCTCTATCGGCAAGTACCATGATGAGGTCCTATGCAATGTGGTACCCATGCATGCTGGTCATATGTTACTGGGCCATCTATGGCAGTTTAACCGTAAGGTTATTCACGATGGTTTCATGAACCGCTACACATTCAAACACGTTGGGAAAAATGTGACCTTAGTTCCAATAATGCGTAGACAAGTTTACGAAGACCAATTGAAACTAAGAGATTCTATTGAGAAATTTCGAGAGAATGGACAAAAAGAAAAAAAATGAAAAAGAGAGTGAAAAGAAAATCGAGAAGAAAAAAGAAAAACAATTGGAAAATGTGAGAGAAAAAAAATAGATTATGTGAACAAAAAATGAGTGAAGAAAGAGCACAATAAGATGAGTGTTTATGAAAAAAAGAGTGATTTTAGAAAATCCAACTTGACGTGATCCAGCTCGGTTGATTGAGTCGATTCACTTGATTGCCCGATCGTCGACGAGAAGTTTTTGTTTGATGTTGTATGGAGATAGAGTTATGGAGATGTATAAACGAAAGCCGATAATTTGGGATCAAAAGATAGGCTAAGTTAATATATCTAGGTTTGGTTTAACAAGAAATAAAAATTATAAGTTGATTGTTAGACATTTTTTATTATTAAAAAACTTGATTGTGAGGTTGCCTCCTCTCTTCATTCGTTTGAGTCTCGTTCTGACTTATGTAGCTACCTAGTGGCGTCAACCCAACTCTTTGAACTCAAGTTTTTTAATAATAAAAAATGTCTAACCTGTTTACAAAGAGAAACAAAATATTTATAGTTTACATATGATAGCCGAATAGACAAACTTAAGGACTAAGCAATTTAGCTTTAATTGTGTGAATTAATCTAGCAATGTATTTCCTATTAGCTAAGCCTATATTCGGCTGAATGGGGAGTTCAATGATCAGCTTCAAAACCAAGGAAATGAATTTGGCAGCTTGTGAATGTATGGGAGACCAACGGGCATGTCTAGGTTCGGCCAAAGTTCGAATGGTCTCTCCAAAAGATGCTTCTTGGCCAAAAAAGTACATATGACACGAACTCGTCTCGTGATGTTTTGAGTCGTATGTGTTGCCCAATCGTGAATTGAGTAAGGATGGATTCGTTTCGGTTTTAAAATGAAACAAAATAGAGATAATGGCTTCAAACAAAGGTAATAAACAAAATAAAGAGGAAACAATAACAAATTAATTGGCTAAGACCGAAAATGAACCAACAATAACGAATTGTTGACCCGAATCTCAAAATGGTCTTTAGGTGTTTTCGGTTAAAGGAAACAGGAAAGGAACCCTGACCCACTATCAACTATGATAGGAACCAAAGGTATATTGAACGCCACACCAAAGGTGATAAGTTCAGCAACAAAGAAAAGATGAACGCCACAAGCTATGCTTGATAAGTCAAATCAATTCCGAAAGAACAAAGAGAATTGGATAGCTCACAATTCAAATATTTCATCTATATACAGCAAAAAGTTGTTCCCTCTATGGCTGATTACATCTATTTATAATGCTAGAACAAGGTAACCGAATGGTCAAAAACATCCACTTAATGTGCCATAAAAAACTGATGTCTTTTCTTATTCTTTGAACCAAATAGTTCCTTCCATAAAATCACTTTAATTCAGCTGATTTGAATCTCTTTAATGGCTTAGAAAATGACTCTTGATTTGTCCTTGGCTAGTTGAATAGATACCATCTCTTACCAGCTCCTTAATGACAATCAAAGGCTTGATTAATTTTCTCTTAAAAGCTCCAAAAACAGCTGGAAGTGGAAGAGTTGCTGCTGAATTTTAAAGGGCATAAAATGCTCTTTAAAAACTCCTTTTAATGATCTTTAAGCTCCTTTTTTTAACAACCCCTTTAATTGTAACTCAAAAGAACTTGAATAGCCACTTATTAAATGTGTAACAGCCTTGAATTGTAACCACTATAAGCTAAAAAGTCACCTGCAATAAACACATTAAAATGAGTTTATTAAACACATTAAAACACTTATTAATCATAACACATATTAAACTTACTTAAATAAATGAACTAAAACATATATGCAATAATTATTCCAGCAACTAGTTTAATTAAAGAAGCATAATTTAAAGAACTTAATTTATGCATCAATAAATAATCCTAGGAACTAGATCAATTAAGAAGCATCTTATTTAATAAAGTTCAATAACTAACTCATGTATTAAAACTTTAAGATAAGTTAAATTAATTGATCAGCAACTTATTTATTAAACTAAAACAAGTTAATTAAAAGAAACAAATTCAGCTTGCAATAAATTGCAAGTAACGCCTTTTGAACAGTTTGAAGCACGACTATCAAATCCGGCCACTCCCTCTTCCCAAGCTTGTTCCACATAGCTTGCTATTGCATTTCGAAATCTCTTAGCTCGTGATCGAGTTATTGGTCCTCGTGGCAGCTCAATAGATTCGGTAGTAATTTCCCAGGCTAAGGTTGCATCATTCCCCCCCTCTTCGAGGCGATTTGCTCCCAAATCGTCACCTACATCGAAAAGAGATAAATCAGCAACATTAAAAGTAGCACTAACCCCATACTCACCAGGTAAATCTAACTTATAAGCGTTATCATTAATTCTCTCCAAGACTTGAAAAGGTCCATCTCCTCGTGGTAATAGTTTGGATCGCCTTTGAACGGGAAATCTCTCCTTGCGCATGTGAATCCAAACCCAATCACCAGGTTCAATATTACTCGTTTACGGCCCTTGTTAACTTGATGCGCATATTGCTCCGTTCTTCGTTCAATATTATCCCTAACTCGCTGATGTAATTGTTTCACAAAATCTGCCTTTTTCTTTCCATCTACATGCACCAATTTATCAAAAGGTAAAGGCAATAAATCCAATGGAGTTAAGGGATTAAATCCATACACTACCTCAAATGGTGAAAACTTGGTAGCTGAATGTACGGATCGATTGTATGCAAATTCAATGTGAGGTAGACACTCCTCCCAAGTTTTTAAATTCTTACGTATAATGGTCCGCAGTAGTGTTGACAGAACTCTATTAACAACCTCTGTTTGGCCATCAGTTTGGGGATGACTTGTTGTGGAAAATAATAGCTTAGTTCCAATCTTTCCCCATAAAGTCCTCCAAAAGTGGCTGAGAAATTTAGTGTCTCGATTGGAAACAATGGTTCTTGGAATTCCATGCAATCGTACAATCTCCCTAAAAAATGATTGGAAACATTTAAAGCATCGTCAGTTTTGTTACATGCAATGAAATGAGCCATTTTTGAAAACCGATCAACTACAACAAACACAGAATCTTTGCCATTCTTTGTTCTAGGAAGACCCAAAACAAAGTCCATAGAAATATCCATCCATGGCATTTCTGGAATCGGTAATGGAGTATAGAGTCCATGTGGCTGGACCCTTGATTTCGCCTTCTTGCAAACAATACAGCAATTGCACACTTTAGCCACATCTCGTTTCATCTTTGGCCAATAAAAGTGTTCTTGAAGAACGGCTAAAGTTTTGGCAATACCAAAATGTCCCATTAAACCCCCACTATGTGCTTCATGAACCAGCAAATTTCTAGTTGATCCTTGGGGTATGCACAACTTATTTTCTCGAAATAGGAATCCATCTTGCTGATAGTACCTGTCATACGCACCTTGCAGACATAACTTGTAAACTTCTCCAAAATCAGAATCATCAGCATATAATTCCTTTAAATAAGCAAAACAAGTAACTTAACCTCCAAATAATTTAAAAGAGCATACCTTCGCGATAAAGCATCTGCAACGATATTTTCTTTACCTTGCTTATACTTAATCACATATGGAAAGGATTCTAAGAATTCTACCCATTTTGCATGTCGTTTGTTAAGCTTAGTTTGCCCTCTCAAATGCTTCAAAGCCTCATGGTCCGTGTGTATAACGAACTCCTTAGGCCAAAGGTAATGCTGCCATGTTTCTAATGCACGTATCAATGCGTACATTTCTTTGTCATATGTGGGATAATTGAGCGTAGCTCCATTAAGTTTCTCGCTAAAATAAGCCACCGGTCACCCATCTTGCGTTAAAACCGCACCTATTCCTATTCCAGAAGCATCACATTCTACCTCGAAAATTTTGTTAAAATTCGGCAAACATAAAAGTGGAGCATTAGTCAAGCAATCATTGATTTTAACAAAAGCAGATTCTTGTTCATCAGACCAAAAAAAAGGTGAATTTTTTTTGATAATACCGGTTAATGGGGCAGCAAGAGTGCTAAAATTCGGTACAAACCTTCTATAGAAGCTTGCAAGGCCATGAAAGCTTCTAACTTGGCTGATGTTATTCGGTCGTGGCCATTCTTGTATTGCTTTAATCTTCTCTTGGTCCACCTCTAATCCATTCGCACTTACAACAAAACCTAGAAAAACAACTTTGTCAGTACAAAAGTTACATTTCTTAAGGTTTGCATACAATACTTCCTTTCGTAAAACCTTCAAAATAGCATGCAAATGTTCAAGATGTTCAGTTAATGATTTGCTGTAAATTAAAATATCATCAAAATAAACTACGCAAAAACGACCAATGAATGACCTCAAAACGTGGTTCATCAACCTCATGAAAGTACTCGGTGCATTGGTGAGGCCAAAAGGCATCACTAACCACTCATACAAACCGTATTTAGTCTTAAACGCAGTCTTCCACTCGTCCCCTCCCGCATACGAATTTGATGATACCCGCTTTTCAGATCAATCTTAGAGAACAATTTTGCTCCACTAAGCTCGTCTAACATATCATCAAGTCTAGGAATGGGATGTCGGTATTTGACGGTAATTTTGTTGATAGCTCGGCAATCTACGCACATCCTCCATGAACCATCTTTTTTAGGCACCAACAGAACGGGAACCGCACATGGACTTAAACTCTCCCGTATATAGCCTTTTTCCATTAATTCCGCCACTTGTCGTTGCAACTCTTTAGTTTCCTCTGGGTTGCTTCGATAAGCTGGTCGATTTGGAATTGTAGCTCCGGGAATAAAGTCTATTTGGTGTTCAATACCTCGAAAAGGAGGCAATCCACTTGGCACATCTTCCGGGAAAACGTTTTTGAATTCCTGAAGCAAAGAAACAATAGACAAAGGTAAAGAATTATCAAGTTCGTTAGCATCAAATAAGCATTCCTTGTACATAAGTACAAGTACGGGTTGATGCAACAACAATGATTTTCTTATCTCTTTTTCTCTAGCAAATACGCTCATTTTACCACTCTCAATTTCTTTTTGACTTTCTTGTTCCTCTCGTACTTTTACCTCCACTCCCTCAATTTTTTCTTTCTTTTTTCATTTTTCTTGTCTCTCTCTTTTTCAATCTTTTCCTTCAACTTCAATTGATCTTGGTACACTTGCTTTGGAGTCAATGGCGCTAAAGTTACATTCTTGCCTCGATGCTTGAATGTATAGCGATTTGTATAACCATCATAGATCACGCGCTTATCAAACTGCCATGGACGTCCCAAAAGTAGATGTCCCGCATGCTTAGGAACTACATCGCACACCACTTCATCTTGGTACTTTCCAATAGAAAATGCCACCACAGCTTGTTTTGTTACTTTTAGCTCACCTCCATCATTTAGCCATTGCAACTTGTATGGAGTTGGATGTTTAGTTGTAGCCAAACCTAGCTTTTCCACCAACATAATACTAGCTACATTAGTACAGCTACCACCATCAATGATCATACGACATACCTTGCCTTGAATGTGGCATCGAGTGTGAAAAATATTCTCCCTTTGTTGATCAGTTTCAACACTTTGAATACTGAGGCTACGCTTCACCACAAGAATTTCTCCTTCAACGGGTAACTCTAAATCTTCATCATCGGATGGCATTTCAGGTTCATTTTCATCCTCTTCCTCCGACTCAACTTCTCCATCAGCTCTTATCACCATAATTCGTTGATTGGGACATTGACTAGCTATGTGCCCTCGGCCTTGACACTTGAAACATCTTATGTCTCTCGTGCGATTTGGCGCTTGCTCATTTTTATTTCGACTTGTCTCTCCAATGGGTTGATTTGATTTAACTGCTATAGTCGGCTCTTTTGTTCTAACAGGGGGTTTGTTGACTCCTTGATTCCATTTGTTGGTTGAAGAATTGGCATAGGGTCTACTAACTCCTTTTCGCTTAAGTTGCTTTTCAACCTTAATCGCCATGTGAACCATGTCCATCACTTCAACATAGTGTTGTAGTTCAACTATGTTGGCAATGTCACGGTTTAAACCCGCAAAGAACCTAGCCATGGTTGCCTCTCGATCCTCCTCGATATCAGCTCGAATCATCGCTATCTCCATCTCCTTATAATAATCTTCAACACTTCTATTTCCTTGAGTATGGTTTTGAAGTCGTTGATAAAGATCTCGATGGTAGTATGATGGAATAAATCTTTTTCGCATGACTGATTTCATTTCTCCCCAAGTAGAGATGGGTCTTTCACCATTTCGTCGTCGACTAGTTACAAGCTGGTCCCACCACACTATGGCATAATCAGAAAACTCAATTGCCGCGAGTTTCACCTTTTTACTCTCCGAATAGTTGTGGCAATCAAAAACAAGCTCAATCTTCTTTTCCCACTCCAAATAAGCTTCAGGGTCATTCTTACCTTGGAATGGTGGAATTGTCATCTTGATATTCTTAAGATTGTCATCTGGTCATTCACGATCTCTAGGACCTCGTTGTCGTTGACGGCCTCGACGTCGTACACTTTGGGCAGATGAGTGATCACTTTTTTGTCCGCTTGCTTCATAAGGATCTTGAATTGGACGTTCTCGCTCTTGTCTTGCATCTTCCGGAGTCATCTCACGTTGTTCTCGTCTCTCGACTCGATATAATCGATCTTCAATTGGTTCAAGTTTTCTATCAAATAATCGCTCCATCTCTCACATAATTGCTTGAAGGGTAAGATCTGGCACTCCTCCTCCAACATTTCTTACGGGACGGAACCCTCCTTCCACATTTTGATTTCTTTCCGGACTTCGTGACATATTTTTTTTAAAATGAACTCACAACAAAGAATCTCACTATCCACTCACAAAGAAATCTCACTTCCTTGGCTTTTAAACTCTCGAATAAACTCACCACTCTCTTGCCTCTTTCCACTCACTCCTCCTCTCTAAGTTCTTAGGAATTATTTAAACTTAAAAAGTAGTTGTTGTGGGTCGGCTTACAACCTTGATGTTTGGGCTTGGTAAGAATATTGTAGGACAAAGGAAAGTAGGCTTGAATCAAGAAATGAAAGGTTAAATGTGGCGAAATAGTAGAAGGTAGTAATAACTATAATTTGGGCAGCAAACAACAACAAAATTTCAAAACTAGCTTCTTCTTCTTTTTTCACGAAATTTTTTTTTTCACGAATTTTTTTTCAACTTGATATCCAATCTCTTGAGTTTGAATGGAAACCATTTTTTTTGAATTTTTTTATTGAATTTTTTTTTGAATTTTTTTTGAAGAAACTACTATACCGTATTGCCGACAATGTCGATTCTTACTCCAAATTCGCTAGCTCTGATACCAATTTGATACGAACTCGTCTCGTGATGTTTTGAGTCGTATGTGTTGCCCAATCGTGAATTGAGTAAGGATGGATTCTTTTCGGTTTTAAAATGAAACAAAATAGAGATAATGGCTTCAAACAAAGGTAATAAACAAAATAAAGAGGAAACAATAACAAATTAATTGGCTAAGACCGAAAATGAACCAACAATAACGAATTGTTGACCCGAATCTCAAAATGGTCTTTAGGTGTTTTCGGTTAAAGGAAACAGGAAAGGAACCCTGACCCACTATCAACTATGATAGGAACCAAAGGTATATTGAACGCCACACCAAAGGTGATAAGTTCAACAACAAAGAAAAGATGGACGCCACAAGCTATGCTTGATAAGTCAAATCAATTCCGAAAGAACAAAGAGAATTGGATAGCTCACAATTCAAATATTTCATCTATATTTAGCAAAAAGTTGTTCCCTCTATGGCTGATTACATCTATTTATAATGCTAGAACAAGGTAACCGAATGGTCAAAAACATCCACTTAATGTGCCATAAAAAACTGATGTCTTTTCTTATTCTTTGAACCAAATAACTTCTTCCATAAAATCACTTTAATTCAGCTGATTTGAATGCCTTTAATGGCTTAGAAAATGACTCTTGAGTTGTCCTTGGCTAGTTGAATAGACACCATCTCTTACCAGCTCCTTAATGACAATCAAAGGCTTGATTAATTTTCTCTTAAAAGCTCCAAAAACGGCTGGAAGTGGAAGAGTTGCTGCTAAATTTTAAAGGGCATAAAATGCTCTTTAAAAACTCCTTTTAATGATCTTTAAGCTCCTTTTTTTAACAGCCCCTTTAATTGTAACTCAAAAGAACTTGAACAGCCACTTATTAAATGTGTAACAGCCTTGAATTGTAACCACTATAAGCTAAAAAGTCACCTGCAATAAACACATTAAAATGAGTTTATTAAACACATTAAAACACTTATTAATCATAACACATATTAAACTTACTTAAATAAATGAACTAAAACATATATGCAATAATTATTCCAGCAACTAGTTCAATTAAAGAAGCATAATTTAAAGAACTTAATTTATGCATCAATAAATAATCCTAGGAACTAGATCAATTAAGAAGCATCTTATTTAATAAAGTTCAATAACTAACTCATGTATTAAAACTTTAAGATAAGTTAAATTAATTGATCAGCAACTTATTTATTAAACTAAAACAAGTTAATTAAAAGAAACAAATTCAGCTTGCAATAAATTGCAAGTAACGCCTTTTGAACGGTTTGAAGCACGACTATCAAATCCGGCCACTCCCTCTTCCCAAGCTCGTTCCACATAGCTTGCTATTGCATTTCGAAATCTCTTAGCTCGTGATCGAGTTATTGGTCCTCGTGGCAGCTCAATGGATTCGGTAGTAATTTTCGGGCTAAGGTTGCATCAACATAGGAGATCAATGGACAGCAATCGATACATGTAGATGAACATTCATGCACTCTTCCATTCATTGTAATGAACCGTTCATGTACCATCCTTAAAGCATTCATTCGTTGAAGGTAGTCATTCATGCACCCGCACGTACATTGAACCAACATTGATACGAGTCACAAAGGCCCAACTCAAGCCCAAGAACGTGATGGGCTCAAATTACCAGAAGGCCAAATAACAAGGTCAAAGGCCAGGCAAATGCGTACAAAACTAAATAGAATCATTCAAGACTTCATTAGCAAGGCCTTAGATGCATATACAAAGGAAAAATAAAATCAAGATTCACTTTCTTGTTTTCAAGAAAATCAAGAAACCGAATCTTGGTCCAATCTTGTTATTTTTAGCGATTTCAAGAATCAAGAAAATCAAGATTTCAAATCTTGGAAATCTTGGACCAAGAAACCGAATCTTGTAGCTAAGGTGCATTGGATCTCAATTACGAGCATCAACGAACCAATTTCAGGAGAGAACGGATTACAACCCCAAATGTTTGAAGAAACGACTCAATAAGATGCTCCAAGCCCAATCAAGAAATTTAAATTAGACTTAGTTGAAAATCAGGCCAAATTGTCAAAGTGGCCCAATTTGTAAATTTTTTTTAAATACTTAGTTTAATGTTTAGACTTTATGATTAAATTCATATGTAAAAAAATTCAGCCTAAGAAGCCCATTAAAAGCCTTGGCCGAATTTCCCTTGAAGTTAATAATTAGTCTTTTTTTTAGTTTTCCTACTAGGGTTAGGAAAATAGATATAAGGCCTATAATAAGGCTTGGCTGGCCACCTTATACACAATTAGATTGAGCAACACATTGAAATCAGATTTTTTTTATTGAGTGAAAAATTCTCTTTGAGCTTTTCTCCAAGAATTCTCTCTTGAGTTTTTTTTAGAAGTAGTTTTAACAATCTTTTTTATTGTGGGAGCCATCTTCAGCCTTCTTCTTGCTGTTGTTCTACATCGGAGGGGAGATTCGAGCCGTTTGAAGGGAGTTGTGAAATATTTCTTGATTTCAAGGCTTCTTAGGACTTTATTCATCTTTCTTGCTGTTCTTTCTTCTTTAGTTGTTTTTGTTTATGCTGATTGGTTGATTAACTTGATTTAATTTCTCTTGTTGCGTTTTCAGCCATTCTAATCTTCAATAATCTATTCGGCACCATTCTTGGCATTAAAGAAACATCCCTTAGTCATATTCTTCAATAGATCTTGCTGCCCAAGCCTCCTAATTCTGATTCAATTCGGTTTGCTGGGTTTTGAGTTTATTTCTCTGTTTCGTGTTCTCCTTTGCAGATTCAGCTTGGGGGAGTCTTTTCTTGAAACTAAATTTTGTTACTTTGTTTCCAATCAACAATATTAATAAGTGCTTCAATTCTTGGCTAATTCTTTCTTGTTTTGGGTGTTTCGTTTCAGATCTGTTAGTTCTAAGTTTAATTTTCTGTTTCGTTTCAGATCCAAGCGTCTAGCATTTTCATAGGAGTTTTTCATGACTTGGCAACTCGATCTGTGTCTGCGCGCAACCCTCTATTATTTGGTATCACATTTTGGGCGTTTTGGTGTTCTTGGTTGATTTCTAAACTGATCTCCTTTTAAAAACAGCATATAGCAGTTTTTACCCAGAAAAATTTTTGAAAAATAATTCATTTGAGTGGGTAACTGTTGTCCGATTTGTCTAAAATTTTATATGCATATTTTTGGCACTGTGATAGAATATTAAAAAATATTTCCCGCAAAAAAATCAGTAGAAAAAGTCAAAAAAAAATTGAAAAATACGAAATCAAACAAAAAATTTTAAAAATATTCAGCGGGTTGATTTTAGTGTTTAAACTTTCCAGATCAAATATAAAATATTTAAGGACATTACATTTTAAATTTCGTGATTTTTGGAGATCGGGAACACCTCAAACGAAGTTGTCAAGTTACTCCGCAGTTTTTTCGGGTTTTCGGGTATCAGCAATTTTTATTGATTCTTAGCTGTAGGTTTTCATTTGTTTTGCTTTTATTCTCCCTTAACACTATCTAAAACCTTCTTGTTTCTTGTGTTAGTAGGATTTAAAAGTGTGCACAATTCTTCCTCGGTGCGACACAAATCAATTGGTGTCTTGTCATTTTTTTGGACTCTTAGTGCAATTAGGATTATTTGGTAGTTACGGTTCATACACTTTCTAATTGATAGATATAGAATCTACTAAAGAACTCACAAGTCTGAATTCTACATCTTTGGGAATTTGATTTTCCTTTTTGAGTGATTAACGGTGAGATTTGTTAATTTTTTTTCGTGAGTGTTGAGTGTTTGTTTTGCAGGTATTCCAAAAGAAAAAAAATAAGATGCATAGAATGGGTCAAGTCGATGATGACCATAATGATGTCCATGACAAATTTAAAAAGTTCCAATAACAGTTAGACGAACAGGCTGCTGCAATCACACAAATAAATGCTATACTTCAAACATTGAATGCTACTATCAATGAGATGCGATTGGATCAAGAGCATCAGTATCGGGGTCCAAATTAAAGAAGATGTGGATAACCAGCTTCCTGCGTATAGGCGCGCTCCTAGACAAGTCCCTAGAACTGACTATGATTTTCATGATCATGGGCAACCTCTTTGGCAAAACCAAAGTTCACAATTCCTTAATTTCGTGGTAAGAATGATCCAGAAGCTTATTGTGACTGGGAAGCTAAAATTGAACTTATGTTTCGCTATTATAAATGTCCAGATGATGAAAAGGTATCATTAGCAACACTGGAATTTTCAGATTATGCATTAAGTTGGTGGACTCAACTTGGGGTAAATCGTCAATGGAATTATGAAGGTGAGATTACGACATGGGATGAGTTGAAACAAGTCATGCGTAAGAGATTTATTCTGCCTCATTACTATAGAGAGGTTAAAACAAAGCTTAGACGACTTGTTCAAGGTAGTAAGATGGTAGATGAATACTTTAAGGAGATGGAAATGCTCATTCAGAGAGCTAATGTGGAGGAGGATGAGGAAACAACTATGGTTCGATTTATTGATGGTTTAAATAGGCCAATAGCTAATACATTAAGGCTACAAACATATATTGATTTAGAAGAAGCCGTTCATAAAGCCATTGAGATCAAGCAACAATTAAAGGAACAGAGGTTTGGTTCCTTCTCTACTTCACAGTATTACAGAGGTAACACTTCCAATTCTGATTTTAAAAGTTTGAAACTACCTTTCGTTGCTAATAAGCCTTCTTTGAGTAGTGGTAGTAAGCAATCAGATTAGAAGAAAGGGGCTCCCGTTAAAATGCAAACACCTTCTAAGCAGCCCAATTTAAGTGATTCGAATGTGAAGAGGACTCGTGAGGTTGAATGTTTCAAGTGCAAAGGGCGTGGTCATTATAGTAGGGAATGCCCTAACACGAGATTACTTCTTATGAAAGATAATGGTGAGTATACTTCTGACTCCGATAAAACAGATCCAAAAATGCCCGAACTTGTGGATGATAGTAATAATGGAGAAAAGTTGGTTGAACCACCAAAAGAAGGGGACTTTGTCGACTTTCAATGGCTTGTAGTCCGCCGCACCCTTAACATCCAGATGAGAGATGATGTTTATAACCAAAGGATCAATATTTTCCATTCTAGGTGTTTTATAAAAGGTAACTTATGTTCACTTATTATTGATAGTGGGAGTTGTTCGAATGTAGTTAGCAGTTATTTGGTGGATTCCTTAAAGTTACCTTGTACCGAGCACCCTAGGCCATATCACCTTCAGTGGCTTAATGAATGCTCGGAAGTTAAAGTTACAAAACTGGCCTTGATCACTTTTAAGCTCGGGAATTACGAGGATGAGGTATGGTATGATGTGGTCCTAATGCATGTGACACACTTGCTCCTTGGATGGCCTTGGCAATTTGATCGTGATGTTACATAACACGGCAAGCTCAATAGATACTCTCTTGTGTTTAAAGGCCGAAAATTCACTTTTGCTCCTTTAAATCCCAATGATGTATATAAAGATCAATTAAAAATGATGAAATTTTGTGAGGGGGTGGGGGAGAAAGGAAAAATAAAAAAGATAGAAAGAAAAGAAGCTAGTAGTGAAAAAAGTCAAAATTTAAATGGCCCAAAGGTGAGTGAATCCGCAAGTGGTAACACTAGAGTGAAAAATTTAATTGCAACAAAAAAAGATGCCCGGAGAGCCCTACTCAATAAACAACCTTGTATCCTTGTGAGGTTTAGGCAAAACTATTTATCTCTATCTAACATTAATGAAAATTTGCCTAGTGTGTTTCAATGTCTTTTGCAGGATTATGAGGATGTTTTTAGTGATGCCCCTAAAGGTTTACCACCTTTACATGGGATAGAACACTTCCATTGACCACATATGAAGAAGGATGTCAAAAAGGTATGTTCTAAGCGCATCACATGTAAACAAGCAAAATCTAAGGTAATGCCTCACGGCCTTTACACTCCTTTGCCGATTCCTACTTCACCATGGGTAGACTTCTCCATGGATTTTATTCTAGGTTTGCCACGAACTAAGAAAAGAATAGATAGTATATTTGTTATTGTTGACAGGTTTTCCAAGATGGCACATTTTATTCCTTGTCACAAAATAGATGATGCTACACATGTGGCAGACTTATTTTTTAAAGATGTGGTATGACTTCATGGCATCCCTAAAACAATTGTTTCCGACAGGGATGTCAAATTCCTTAGCCACTTTTGGAAGGTATTGTAGGGTAAGCTTGGTACGAAATTACTGTATTCAACTACATGTCACCCCCAAACTGATGGCCAAACTGAGGTAGTCAATCGAATTTTAGGAGCCTCATTACGATCTGTTGTGGGAAAGAACATTAAAAATTGGGAAGAATGTTTGCCATTTGTTGAATTTGCATATAATAGATCTATTCATTCTACGACTGGCTATTCATCATTTGAACTTGTTTATGATTTTAACCCTCTAACAGTACTTGATCTTGCGCCATTACCACTAGAACATATTGTTAATTTAGATGGGGAACAGAAAGCTGAGTTGGTGAAATCCTTACACGAGAAGGCTAGGCAACGAATAGCCAAAAAAAATGACATCAACACCAACAAAGAAAATAAGGGGCACAAACGGGTTGTCTTGGAACCTGGAGATTGGGTTTCGGTCCATATAAGGAAAGAACGATTTCCTACAACAAGAAAGACCAAGTTGGATCCAAGAGACGATAGGCGTTTCCAAGTATTCAAGCGGATCAATGATAATGCATACAAAATTGATCTACCCGGTGAGTACAATGTAAGTTCTACTTTCAATGTGGCCGACTTATCTCCATTTGATTTTTCAGATTCGAGGACGAATCTTTTTGTGGAAGGGGGGAATGATACGAGTCACAAAGGCCCAACTCAAGCCCAAGAACGTGATAGGCTTAAATTACCACAAGGCCCAATAACGATGTTAAAGGCCAGGAAAATGCGTACGAAACTAAATGGAATCATTCAAGACTTCATTAGCAAGGCCTTAGATGCGTATACAAAGGAAAAAGAAAATCAAGATTCACCTTCTTGTTTTCAAGAAAATCAAGAAACCGAATCTTGGTCCAATCTTGCTGTTTTTAGCAATTTCAAGAATCAAGAAAATCAAGATTTCAAATCTTGGAAATCTTGGCCCAAGAAACCGAATCTTGTAGCTAAGGCGCATTGGATCTCAGTTATGAGCATCAACGAACCAATTTCGGGAGAGAACAGATTACAAGCCCAAATGCTTGAAGAAACGGCCCAATAAGATGTTCCAAGCCCAATCAAGAAATTTAAATTAGACTTAGTTGAAAATCAGACCAAATTGTCAAAGTCGCCCAATTTGTAAAATTTTATTTTTTTTAAATACTTAGTTTAATATTTAGACTTTATTATTAAATTCATATGTAAAAAAATTCAGCCCAAGAAGCCCATTAAAAGCCTTGGCCGAATTTCCCTTGAAGCTAATAATTAGGTTTTTTTTAGTTTTCCTAATAGGGTTAGAAAATATATAGAAGGCCTATAATAAGGCTTGGCCGGCCACCTTATACACAATTACATTGAACAACACATTGAAATCAGATTTTTTTTATTGAGTGAAAAATTCTCTTTGAGTTTTCTCCAAGAATTCTCTCTTGAGTTTTTTTTAGAAGTAGTTTTAACAATCTTTTTGATTGTGGGAGCCATCTTCAGCCTTCTTCTTGCTGTTGTTCTGCATCGGAGGGGAGATTCGAGCCGTTTGAAGGGAGTTGTGAAATCTTTCTTGATTTCAAGGCTTCTTAGGACTTTATTCATCTTTCTTGCTGTTCTTACTTCTTTAGTTCTTTTTGTTTATGCCGATTGGTTGATTAACTTGATTTAATTTCTCTTGTTGCGTTTTCAGCCATTCCAATCTTCAAGAATCTATTCGGCACCATTCTTGGCGTTAAAGAAACGTCCCTTAGTAATATTCTTCAATAGATCTTGCCGTCCAAGCCTACTAATTCTGATTCAATTTGGTTTGCTGGGATTTGAGTTTATTTCTCTGTTTTGTGTTCTCCTTTGCAGATTCGGCTTGGGGAGTCTTTTCTTGAAACTAAATTTTTGTTTCTTTGTTTCCAATCAACGATATTAATAAGTGTTTCGATTCTTGGCTGATTCTTTCTTGTTTTGGGTGTTTCATTTCAGATCTATTAGTTTTAAGTTTAATTTTCTGTTTCGTTTCAAATCCAAGCGTCTAGCGTTTCCATAGGAGTTTTCCGTGACTTGGCAACTCGATCTTGGTCCGCGAGTAACCCCCTATCAAACATCTTCATGAATTCTTCATTGATTGTGTTCCCACATTCGACTGTACCTACAAAAGCCATGAACTAATTAAAAACAAGATATATTCGGCTGAACCAAACTGTGTTCACATCAAACTCAATACTTAACAGAATAATTAATTTAAAGCTAATTGAACTTGAACTTAGCTAGCACAATTAAATCGGCTAACTCTTAAACATGTAATGATGTGATCCGGCCCGATTGATTGAGTCGATTCACTTGATTGCCCGATCGTCGACGAGAAGTTTGTTCGATTTTGTAGATAGATGGAGTTAGATGATTTTTTATAGCGGAAGTTGAGAAAATGGGTTCAAAAGATGGTTTGGATAGATGTTTGATAGGCTCGGTGAAATAAAGAAATATTGTTTATAATTTAATAGTTAAAATGGAATGGAAAAATAGAACTCAAGCGAAGAACGATTCAATACTATATGAAGTATTGCCCTGGGACTTATATTGCTCAAGGTGGATTAAATGGATTGTCGAAGATGGACCTTGACCCGTTACCTATAGAGAGGTAGGAACCAAAGGTATAAAAAGGTGGATGAACGCCACACCAGGATGGTGATAAGTTCAAGAAGTCGGGTTGACGCCACGAGCAAGCTAGATAAGTCAGAACGAGACTCGTACGAAATAGGATAGGAGGAAACCTCACAATCAAGTTTTCAATAATCAAATTCTGTAACCTTTTACAATAAACAAAATAAACTATTTATAGGCTCTCTAATGCCTATTAAAATTCAGCTACTAATGTGTTCACACAACAATTAAAAATGTTCACACTTCAAGCATTAAATCTCTGTTCATGGATAGTGTAAGTTCATGCATGGTTGAATAATCATGTTTCTTCCCAAAACCCGTTCATGCATGCTTAACCAATAAGAAAGCTTCCTTGTTCCATGAATGTTCATCTTCAATTCATATCCAACCCCTCTTGGACGAATGCTAGGTGCATGGGTAATGCATCACTCTTAATTAAAGCTTTAATGATGGGCTGGTTCATGAATGGAAGCATGTACCTTGTAAATTCGTTCTCCCCTTTGTACATGCACATTATACATTCAATGTGATGAATTAAGGTAATATTCCCTCCCTTTGGACGTTCATGAATCCACCCATACATGTATAGGAGCTGATTGGTCAAATTGAGGTGTGAATGGCTTAGATGCTGCCTTGGGAATACACTCGGCCAAGCTTGTGCTTTAAGTTGTTGGACACCTTTTGGCCAAATAGGTGCCTTGGGGAGCCAAATGGATCAGCCACCATTCATTGAAAGAGGCCTTACATGCACCGTCCCATACATTGAACCTATCATGCATGAACCTTGTTTAATTACTCTCCAAATTCAACTCACCTACAAAAACACATGAACCAAAATTAAATCACATAAAATTCAGCTGAACAAACATTAATATAATTTAGACACACTAATTAAACATAAATTAAATTAGACAAATTTAATAAAGTCTTAACAAGACATATTAAATTCGGCCAAGACACATTTAAAACATGTAATAAGTAAAAACATAATTATGAGCTGTAGTAATTTAAGCTAAATTAATAAATTACTTAATTTATTCAGACATTAAAATAAATGAGTTGAAATAAACTTAAGCCAAGCTCAAACGAGCTAAAGTAAGCTAAATTGAGCTCAAACGAGCTAAATTAAGCTCATGTGAGCTAATTCGAGCTGGGAAAAACTAAGATTGAGCTTGTTGAGCTGAGATTGAGCTTTATCTTGCACTTGGGGCCCTCGTGTTTAGGCCAATCATGATAGCAACGAGTGGTGCCACAACATGATGCGATTGAGATCACATCATACCCTCCCTCTTGAAGACGATTTGTCCTCAAATCGGGCCACTTGCTCGCGAAAAATTTTTCGAGATCACAAACCCTTTTGTTCATGATCCGAAAAGTATTGTTTTTAAAACTCCATGAACCACAAATGGTTTGAAAAGAAAATGATTTAGTTCCATGCCCTCCCTCTTTAGGAGGAAACCATTCCAAAGTGTCACTTACATAGAAATGGAACGAATTAGTGACACTAAAATTTATAAACTCAAACGATCTTTTCAGAATCTTATTCAAAATTAGAATGCATAATCCAATGCCGGGATCAAATGTAGAAGTGGATCTTACCTGTTCACAATGGTTTTCCATACTTGGTAATAAAGGATGCATCAGAATCAAATCAAATTTATAATCAAAATTTATCAAGGAGTCCTCCAAATGATCATGTAATCTAAGTTCCACTCGATCAATCTTACTTAAACATGCAGAATTTATATAGCAAGGCAGATTTGAGACACCATCTTCAAATTCAAATGCACTAACCATTTTACATGCCATCGTCTTATCACATATTCGGATCAAAAGAAAATTAAACAAGCATGCCTTTAAACATTCATATGTCTTGATTCTGTTAAACAAAAATAAACAACATTCTCTACAATCAAAAATTTGATTTTGTCTTAACAAGCCAACAAGATTCACACGTCTCGTTTTCAAACTTAGTGACAAAGCATCATACAAGCAACGATTGTTTACTTGGTCATTCAAACAAAATTTACAATGCTTGCCTTCTCTCAAAGATGAACCAGAATAGCGAACTCCAGGGTTGAACACACGATATTGTTCACTCGTTCCAAAATGCAGTGTGAATTTCTTAATTACCAACAATTCACACAAGTGGAACAAAAAGAATTTGAGCATGCATATGTTCAAACATTCATACATCGTAAATCTCATTCGAATAGACTTGTTCAAACATGGGGAATTTACGCAAAAAAATAGAAAATTCAAATTATCACCACACACAAGTAGACTAGGCGTTTCACATGCCAACTTTTTATCACAAGAGTTCAAAATTTGTTTGTGCGGATTTATTCGTACTTCAGTAAAATTCTTGCCAATACCATACTCATCAATAGGAAAACACTTCTTACCACTATGGAAGGTGTAATCACCATCATTCAGAATATGATAATCAAACAAATCGAACTTTGTATGTGAATAATCTTTATCGCACACTATCACACTTTGTTCATGCTGATCTAATCGAACGCCTTCAATAAAATTGCCAGCAACAAACTTATCATAGAAAAAACTTTTCAAAGCACTAGTTGAAACAAAATCATAAATAATAGATGAACGAAAATTAACCAATTCAATGGGGAAAACAATTTCGCAAAAACAATTTTCAGCAATCTTGTCATAAACATGTGAGTAAATGAGTTGAAACTCGCTCAACAAGGAACCTTTACCTTGCTTACCATTGGAAATGTGACAATCATTTTTATCTTCCAACTTACCTCTTTCAATCAATTGAAAACGTCTCTCGGTAGAAAGGTAATGAAGTTGGAACCAATCCGTAGATGGAATCTTGCAAACCTGAAACAAAGAAAAATCACAAGGTCATTTCGAAAGGGGGTTAGCAAAAAAATTCCTCTCTTTTTTGTGATTACTCACTTCACTCGTTTCTTTTACAGACTCTCTTTCTTTTTCAGTTGATTTCTTTTCAAGCTCTCTTTCAATTTCTTTTTTCGCTTTTTCTTTTTCAATTTTCTTTTCTTCATTTTCTTTTTCTCTCACTTTTTCGATTTCTTTTTCTTTTGCAATTTCTTTTTCTTCTTCGTTTTCTTTTTGTTTTCTTTCAATTTCTTTTTCAATCTCTTTCTCCTTTTCTCGCTCAATGGATTGCTTCATTTTGAATTGGTCTTCTTGCACTTGTTCCGGTGTGAGCGGCGCTAAAGTGATTTTCCTTCCTTGATGCTTGAAGGAATACCTATTGGTACGTTCATCGTGAATGACCCTGCGATCCGATTGCCATGGTTCTCCTAGCAACAAATGGCAGACTTGAATAGGCACAACATCACAAAGGACTTCGTCTTGGTATCTTCCGATGGAAAATGCAACACGCACTTGTTGAGTAACTTCAAATTTGCCTTCAACACCAAGTCCTTGCAGTTGATAGGGTCGTGGATGCTTGGTAGTGGCCAAGCCAAGTTTTTTTACCGTTCGAATACTAGCCATGTTTGACCTACTTCCACCATCAATAATGAGGCAACAAACTTTATCGTGGACACGGCAACGCGTGTGAAACATATCTTCACATTGTGGTTCATTTTCCAATCTTTGAAGGATTGCACTAATCTTGATGTCAACGATAGTAGGTGTCAAATCTTCTTTATCTTTGTCGAATTGTCAAAATTCAGATCGCATTATCCTTTGCATTTCTTGTCTCCACATTTGGAATTCAAATTCAAAAAATTCTTCAGACATGCTTCAACAAAATATTAGAAAACAAAAGTTAAATTAGAAAGAAAAATAATTCTCACCACAAATCTCTCAAGTTCGCTCAAAAAGAAAAATTCACTCACTCGTGTTTGAACTCTCTTTTAGGCTTTTTTTTTGAATGAACTCACGCTCTCTTGCCTTTTACCACTCGACCTCGTCTCACAAATTCGTAATTCGTCTCGATAGACTTAATTTGCTGCTTGAGGGTCAGTTTCAAAATGGGTTCCAAGGGATAATGTCGGGTGTAGGGTAGGCTGAATAAAGAAGAAAATTGGTTTAAAGTGTGGCGTTGGGATGGGTAAATAATGGTAGGAAGGGAAACTTGATGCTCGGAGTAATAAGTGATAATGATAAAAACTCGCAAGACTTTTCACTTTTTTTTTCTTCTTTTTTTTCGATTTTTTGAATTTCTTCTCTTTTTTTTAAATCCAATACAATAGTAAACAAAATACAAGGAAGAGAAAAAAAATTAAATTCCAACTCAAATTTTTTTTGACTTTTTTTTACATTACGAACCTACTTCGAGCTTGATACGAATGTCGGCACTTCTCGTTTTAGTAGCTCTGATACCAAATGATGTGATTCGGCCCGATTGATTGAGTCGATTCACTTGATTGCCCGATCGTCGACGAGAAGTTTGTTCGATTTTGTAGATAAATGGAGTTAGATGATTTTTTTATAGCGGAAGTTGAGAAAATGGGTTCAAAAGATGGTTTGGATAGATGTTTGATAGGCTCGGTGAAATAAAGAAATATTGTTTATAATTTAATAGTTAAAATGGAATGGAAAAATAGAACTCAAGCGAAGAACGATTCAATACTATATGAAGTATTGCCCCGGGACTTATATTGCTCAAGGTGGATTAAATGGATTGTCGAAGATGGACCTTGACCCGTTACCTATAGAGAGGTAGGAACCAAAGGTATAAAAAGGTGGATGAACGCCACACCAGGATGGTGATAAGTTCAAGAAGTCGGGTTGACGCCACTAGCGAGCTAGATAAGTCAGAACGAGACTCGTACGAAATAGGATAGGAGGAAACCTCACAACCAAGTTTTCAATAATCAAATTCTGTAACCTTTTACAATAAACAAAATAAACTATTTATAGGCTCTCTAATGCCTATTAAAATTCAGCTACTAATGTGTTCACACAACAATTAAAAATGTTCACACTTCAAGAATTAAATCTCTGTTCATGGATAGTGTAAGTTCATGCATGGTTGAATAATCATGTTTCTTCCCAAAACCCGTTCATGCATGCTTAACCAATAAGAAAGCTTCCTTGTTCCATGAATGTGCATCTTCAATTCATATCCAACCCCTCTTGGACGGATGCTAGGTGCATGGGTAATGCATCTCTCTTAATTAAAGCTTTAATGATGGGCTGGTTCATGAATGGAAGCATGTACCTTGTAAATTCGTTCTCCCCTTTGTACATGCACATTATACATTCAATGTGATGAATTAAGGTAATATTCCCTCCCTTTGGACGTTCATGAATCCACCCATACATGTATAGGAGCTGATTGGTCAAATTGAGGTGTGAATGGCTTAGATGTTGCCTTGGGAATACGATCGGCCAAGCTTGTGCTTTAAGTTGCTGGACACCTTTTGGCCAAATAGGTGCCTTGGGGAGCCAAATGGATCAGCCACCATTCATTGAAAGAGGCCTTACATGCACCGTCCCATACATTGAACCTATCATGCATGAACCTTGTTTAATTACTCTCCAAATTCAACTCACCTACAAAAAACACATGAACCAAAATTAAATCACATAAAATTCAGCTGAACAAACATTAATATAATTTAGACACACTAATTAAACATAAATTAAATTAGACAAATTTAATAAAGTCTTAACAAGACATATTAAATTCGGCCAAGACACATTTAAAACATGTAATAAGTCAAAACATAATTATGAGCTGTAGTAATTTAAGCTAAATTAATAAATTACTTAATTTATTCAGACATTAAAATAAATGAGTTGAAATAAACTTAAGCCAAGCTCAAACGAGCTAAAGTAAGCTAAATTGAGCTCAAACGAGCTAAATTAAGCTCATGTGAGCTAATTCGAGCTGGGAAAAGCTAAGATTGAGCTTGTTGAGCTGAGATTGAGCTTCATCTTGCACTTGGGGCCCTCGTGTTTAGGCCAATCATGATAGCAACGAGTGGTGACACAACATGATGCGATTGAGATCACATCATGTAAAACAACTTAATGAACTGAATTGAGCTGGTATATTCGGTCACGAGCTGTAGAGAATTATTTAAATTAAATCTAATACTCAAATTATTTAAAGGATAATAGTAACGAGCTGATTAGAAACTAAATTGAGCTCGAATGAGCTGAATTGAGCCCAAATGATTTGTTGGAGCTAAAATGAGCTAAAGGAGCTAAAATCGAACTAAAGTCAGCTTACACTAAGGTGCATGGAATCTTCAAAAGATTAGCTCGAGCTTCTCCAACGTTAATAAGCTGATCCTCCTTCCAAAGTTTAAGAAATAAAGCTGAAACAGCTTCTTGAAGGTGCTTGGATCGAGCTCGGGTCATTGGTCCTTTTAGGAGCTCGATGGGTTCAAGGTTAGGACTTGGAAGAGCTTGGGGAATGGACACGTCATTCCCCCCTCTTCAAAGCGACTTGTCCTCAAGTCAAAATTGGCTTCAAAGCTTGGAAGAAGACTTACAGCAAACAGATTAGAATTCAAAGTTTGACAATTAAAAGTATCACCAGAATGTAAAGAATGAAAGATAGGAGAAATTAGAAACAAACCAATCTGATTGATGGAATAAAGATTAAACTTTACCTTCACAATTGAACTCTTATTAACCGACTCGAATGCTAAACAGCCTCCATAATATATGAAAAGTTTGTTATAATTTTGGATTCGGGTTCAAACTTGTATATCTCAAATCTTCCAACAATTGTGATAAATCAAAAACAAGGGAACTCGATTGGATTAAAGAAAAATTAATCATGTATGTTCCCAAACAGTCATGTCTTAAATTATCATTGATCTTGGTATCATTCAACTTAAATAATGCAGTAGTAAGCCATGAAAAACTTGGGAACAACGTAAAAGGAGTATATCTTTCAAGAATGAAAACATCTAAAGAAATTTCATCATCATTCGAAGAAAACAACAAAGGTTGAACATTTCCAGAAACCTTACCTTGTTCGCCTTTAAGATTAGGAAATTGAAGTTCAATTTTACCTTGTTCAATCATCTCAAACCTTCGCTCCTTGGCGGTATAGCGTAGTCGTAGCTTCGTGGTTGAGCTAACCTTATTTAATAACCAAGTATCAAAACAATAGAAATTATTCGTACGAAGTTTGAGATGCTTGATTTTTCTAGAAATCGTACCAAAACATATTCCAGGTTTAAAAACCTGAGTTTGATTACTTACGCCAAAGTGTAGCAAAGAGTTTAGTAAATCAAACTTGTCAACCCAAAAGGATTTTTGTGTCCACAGAAACAAACGTTCAAATCTCTTTACTTCCTTCAAACTAGATTTGCAAAAACTCGAGGATTTCAAACAAAGTAGTAAACGGTTCACATAATCACCTCAATTAATTAAATTGAGATGTTTATAAGAAAATTCATTGTTACTCAAAATCGAATTTCACTTTTTCCAATTAAACACGACTTCACCTTTAAACTTGTCAGCATAAAGAATTGTTTTGGAAAATCTCGTCTCACCACCATTTGAGCTTTCAACAATAATCGATGAAGGAAAATGATGTGAACCGGCCCGGGTTGATTGGGTCGTTTCACGTAGTTGCCTAATCGTCAACGAGGAGTGTCGTACCAAATGAGGTTTGTTTGTAATCGGCTAAAATATGAAGTAAAGTGATGGATATAGGTTCACAAAAGGTTAAGTAGGATATGGATAGGTTCCACAACAATGAGATTGAGGAAGATGGTTAATTTGTTTGGCTCGATTTAAGGATAAACTTATAAAGATAAAATATAGGATATTTAGTGGGGATGGATAAGTGAGCTTAAACACTAGAAATGATTCAACACTAAAGAGTGTCACCCCGATTTCTATTCGGTCCAAGGTGGGTTTACAAAATTTGTAGAGGGGTTGAACACCACACCAAAATAAAGGTGATAAGTTCGAAAGAGAACGATTGACGCCACTAGCGCACTAGATAAGTCAGATCGAAACTAGTACATATTTAGAGAGGAGAAAACTCACTCTTTGAACAAAGTTCATTCACATATGATCAAAAGTCAAAAGTCCTTTACAAAAATGAAGTAGCAAACTATTTATAGACTAAATAACTAAGATAGCTGAATAAAAAAAATGGTAGCTAAATGGATAGCTTCTAGATGCCTTAATTCAGCTGGAAAATTAATTAAAGTGAAAAGGAGCTGAATTGCATTATGTATGGCCGACCAAATGCTTGAATATCCTTAATAGTGCTGCTGGGTTCAGCCGAATGTGCTTAGGAGTTAATGAGTTGCTTCGATTACTCCAATGATCATGAGGTGTGAACAACTGAGTTTGAAAGGTCATTTGAGTATGAACAATTAAAACTGATCAGCCCTTGGTATGAAAAGAATTAATCGGCTGGTAATGTGATCTTTAAGTTGCGACGGGCAGCCAAATGAGTTTCTTGGAGAATTGAAAGAATTTGCTGAATGAACACTTAGGAAATATCAATGGTCAGCACACCATCTTAAATCCATCCATGCACCGTTGCCGTCCAAAGTATATGAGCCTTTTAATTACTGTCCACGCATGGTGCCTGCACCAAATAAATACAGCTTGGGAAAAAGCAAACAGCAGCACACCCTTTTAATGGCTGTCCACGCATGGTACCTACACCAAATAACTGCAGCTAATTAAGTGGCTTGAGTTATAATAAATTCGGCAGCCATTAAGTCAATTTAACCATGCTCTTTAATTTTGGCTAGAACTATGACAAATTAAATAGATGTCAGAAAAAATAAATTCAGCAGCAACTTAGTCAAACTCATAAATTCGGCTGAATTTCAACAACAAGTCAAATTAATTAGTTGTAATGAAACAAACATATTTATACTAATAATTAAAACATAATAAAAACATGCATGAAACACATTAAACACAAATAATTAAATTTGTCCAGATTTAAACAAATTAATTACTAACACTTATTTGAGCTGAATAAAATTAATTACTAACACTTATTTGAGCTAAACTAAACTTAATAAACTTAATAAACTTAAATAACAAATAATTTAATTTATTCCAGCATATTAAAAATGCATGAAATTAAATAAAAGCGAATTAAGCTCAATGAGCTAGCATCTAGTCGAATTGAGCTCCATTGAGCTAGAACGACCTAGTTCAGCTTGCAAGAGTTTGCAAATGACACCTAATGGGCTGATCCAAGTACGTTCCCGGGGCGTAGTCATATCATTCCCCCCTTTTTCAGAATGACTTGTCCTCAAGTCAAGTCGTTGGTTCTCTCGATCATAGCTCCTTTTACTCGGCTTTCCTCGGTCGAACGGGACGAATGGCATTTGAGTCCACTAAAAAGAATAACCATCAATTAGCAAAAAGCAATGCAAACAAATTTGCAATCCGAGCATAACAAGACAAATGTAATGCATGCGAGTGGAAAGATTCAGATTACCATGCAAATGAACTAGTTTACTCGACAATGCCTCAACAAATGTTCGAAACAAAATCGAATAGATTTCTGGGCATGCATACATCTTAAATTGATTACACAAGCTATGATTGGATCGCGAGTAATGAGTCAAAATATGTACATAGGCATCACAAACAGGTAATGAAAAAGATTTACATGGTTCTCGAAGTTGCACAATCATATCGTGCATTAGATGATTGACTATCGATTCTATTACAATTGCATCAACACAATTATCAAAAACAAGAATCTTTTTATCAACCCACAAAACAGATAGATCATCAATAAGCAAAATATGACAGTCAAGCACATTTCGATCTAAATGTTTTACAAAAACTAAATCATCAACACGATCCTTAACACCATCCGAAGAGTACAAAAATCTTTCAAAAGTTTCAAGCGTCTTACCTTTATGAACAGAAAAATAAAGATCATTTTTACCTCGCTCACTCAATAAAAACCTTTGCTCTTCGAGGGTGTAGAGTAGTCGAAACTCCTTGCTTGAATTAACCTTTTCAAAATGGATCTCCATACTTGAAAATAGAGCATGCATCAGAATCAAATTGAAATTATAATCAAAATACATCAAGAACTCATCCAAATGATCATGAAATCTAAGTTTCATTCGGTCAATTTTGCTCAAAAATGCAGAATTTGGATAACAAAGCATATTTGAGACACCATCTTCAACTTTAAGTGCACTAACCATTTTACATGTCATCGTCTTATCAAACAAACAAATCAAAGACATGCATGTTTTCAAGCATTCATACGTCTCAAATCTCATCCGTACATTCTTGTTTAGACAAGGTAGTTTCTCACAAAAGATCAATGAGTGCACATTTATACCCAAATCAAGCAGATGGAAAGGTTTATATGTTTTCTTATCTTGCAAATGCCGAATAATTATTATTTCACTTACAAACTCATCAGCAGCGCAATTTCCAAAAGCGTTATTCTTCTTGCCATCATTCCACACAAATATATTATCATCAATCAAAGGATGGCAAATAACCACATCAAAGTTCAGATCATTTTTAAAGGACAAATCATCAACAAGGTTTCCATCAACAATCGAATAAGGCAGAGGTACTTTAAGAATTTCAAAACTCATACCTTGATCCTCTTTTGGTGTAAGTGAGCTAAGATCGTTGAGAACGTTACCTTTTTCAACCAAGGTTAACCTTCTCTCCTTGGGATGGTATTGAAGTTGACAATTATCGTCACTCGGCCTTCCGGAGACCTGGAAAGAAGGAACAGAACAAAAACAAACATCACGGGGGTTAGTTAAAATTTCGCTCTCTTTTTCTTGTTCTCGCTCACTATCTTTATTTTCTTTCACTTCCTTTTCAACATATTTTTCTTTTTCAATTTTTTTCTCAAACTCAATTGCTTTTTCAATTTCTTTTCTTTGTTTTCTTTTTCTCTCACTTTTTCGATTTCTTTTTCGCTTGCAATTTCTTTTTCTTTTTCTTTTTCATTTTCTATATCTTTTCCACTTTTTATTTCTTTTCTTCCTCTTCGTTTTTATTACAATGTGAGGATGATACAAAAGAATCAAAAAGATAATCGTTTGGCTCAAAGAAAGAGAAACTATTTTCGTAGTCTTCTCGTCCATTTCTTCGGGAACAATCCTTTGGGAAGGACTTCTTTGAAGCATACGAGGAATAACTTGTGCTTTCTCGTTCATCATATCAAGAAGTCGCAAGCTCAAATATTTCTTCTCTTTTTCTCAAATTCCTTGACGAGTAGGAATCTCGATAAGAATTTCTTAGCGAACAATCTTTTGATGTGCATTGCCATGATGATCTCGACTCCATTTCTTGACTCAGTAGAGTTTGTTTCTGTCGGGCTTTTTCCTCCACTCGGTCTAAACGTCTTTTTAATTGACCTAGCTTCCTTTCAAGCATTCGGCCCATCTCGTTCACCAAATACTGAAATTCATCAATCGAAAAGGTTTCTCGAGACATGATTAAGTAATGACAAGAAAAGTGTTAAACAAAATAAAGAAAACAAATACCTTACCAAAAACCTCACAAGTTCGCTCACAAAAAAAAATCACTTACTCTCGTGTTTCAACTCTCTTTTAGGCTTTTGCTCGCTCTAATGTACTCACCACTCGTGCCTTTTTCCGCTTGTCTCACTCTCATGAATTCGTATTTTGTTTCAAGAAGACTTATTGCGGCTTAGAGGGTCAACTTCAAATGGGTGCAAAGGATAACGTTAGGTGTATAGGGTAGGCTGAAACAAGGAAAATAAAAATAAAAGTATGTGTGGCATTTTGGGGGGGTAATAGAAATGGTAGAATGAACGGGTGATCGAAAATAGTAAGAGATGAAAACAAAATAAAACTCGCAAGACTTTTCACTTCTTCTTTTTTTTATACTTGTCTGTTTTTTTTTAAATTTTCGTAACTTTTTTTCTTTCAACACTTCAAATACAATATAATTAATTCAAGAAGAATAAAATACAACTTGATTTTATTTATTTATTTATTTATTTTTTTCACATTACGAACCTACTCCGAGCTTGATACGAAGTCGGTGCTCCTCGTTTTAGCAGCTCTGATATCAAATGATGCGAACCGGCCAGAGTTGATTGAGTCGTTTCACGTAGTTACCCGATCGTCGATGAGGAGTGTCATATCAAAGGAATGGTTTGTTTGTAATCGGCTAAAATATGAAGTAAAGTTATGGATATAGGTTCACAAAAGGTTAAATAGGATATGGATAGGTTCCACAACAAAGAGATTGAGGAAGATGGTTAATTTGTTTGGCTCGGTTTAAGGATAAACTTATGAAGATGAAATATAGGATATTCGGTAGGGATGGATAAGTGAGCTTAAACACCAGACACGATTCAACACTAAAGAGTGTCACCCGAATTTCTATTCATTCCAAGATGGGTTTACGAAATTTGTAGAGGGGTTGAACGCCAAACCAAAATAAAGGTGATCAGTTCGAAAGAGAACGATTGACGCAACTAGTGCACTAGATAAGTCAGATCGAAACTCGTACAAATTTAGAGAGGAGAAAACTCACCCTTTGAACAAAGTTCCTTCACAAATGATCAAAAGTCAAAAGTCCTTTACAAAAATGAAATAGCAAACTATTTATAGACTAAATTACTAAAATAGCTGAATAGACAAATTGATACGAGTCACAAAGGCCCAACTCAAGCTCAAGAACATGATGGGCTCAAATTACCACAAGGCCCAATAATGAGGTCAAAGGCCAGACAAATGTGTTCAAAACTAAATGGAACCATTCAAGAATTTATTAGCAAGGCCTTAGATGCGTACACGAAGGAAAAATAAAATCAAGATTCACTTTCTTGTTTTCAAGAAAATCAAGATTCACTTTCTTGTTTTCAAGAAAATCAAGAAACCGAATCTTGGTCTAATTTTTCTATTTGGAGCGATTTCAAGAATCAAGAAAATCAAGATTTCAAATCTTGGAAATCTTGGTCCAACAAACCAAATCTTGTAGCTAAGGCGCATTGGATCTCCGTTACGAGCATCAACGAACCAATTTCGGAAGGAAACGGACTACAAGCCCAAGTTCCTAAAGGCAAGGCCCAATAAGATGTTCCAAGCCCAATCAAGAAAGTTAAATGAGACTTAGTTGAAAATCAGGCCAAATTGTCAAAGTGGCCCATTTGAAAAATTTTAATTCTTTAAATACCTAGTTTAATTTTTAGACTTTATGATTAATGCCTATGTAAAAAAATTCAGCCCAAGCAGCCCATTAAGTGCCTTGGCCAAAATTTTCCCTCTCAATTTAATAATTAGGTTTTGTTTTTAGTTTTCTAATAAGATTAGGAAAATAGTTAGAATGCCTATTAATAAGCTAGGCCGGCCACCTTGTAAAAACACTTGAAGAATACATTGAAATCAAATTTGTTTTGTTGAGTGAAAATTCTCTTTGAGTTATCCAAGAATTTTCTCTTGAGTTTTCTTTAGAAGGAGTTTTAACTATCTTTTGATTGTGGGAGCCATCTTCAACCTTTTTCTTGCCATGTCCTACACTGGAGGGGAGATTAGAGCTGTTTGAAGGGAGTTGTGAAATCTTTCTCGATTTTAAGGCTTCTTAGGACTTTTCTTTATTTTCTTGCTGTTTATTCCTCTTTAATTTTTCTGCTTGTGCCGATTCATTGATTAAATTGTTTTAATCTCTCTTGTTGCGTTTCCAGCCCTTTCAATCTTCAAGAATCTGTTCGGCACCAGTCTTGATCATCAAGAATCATTCTTGATTCATAATTCTTCTTTTTCTTTCCGCACAAAACCTAGTTCTACTTCAATTTGGGGTTTCGTGATCTATTGAGTCTAATTTTTCTATTTTGTGTTTACTTGTCAGATCTGGCTGATTGGAGACTTTTCTTGAAGTTCAATTTCGTGTTCTTGGCTTCCAAGAATCCCTATTAATAAGTGTTTCAATTCTTGGCTGATTCTTTATTGTTTTGGGTGTTTCATTTCAGATCTGTTGATTCTAAGTTTAATTTTTTGTTTCGTTTCAGATCTGAGTGTCTATCATTTTCATAGGAGTTTTTCGTGACTTGGCAACTCTATCTTGGTCCGCGCGCAACCCTCTATCACAAATGGTGGCTAAATGGACAGCTTCTAGATGCCTTAATTCAACTGGAAAATTAATTAAAGTGAAAAGGAGTTCAATTGCATTATGTATGGCCGGCCAAATGCTTGAATATCCTTAATGGTGGTTCTGGGTTCAGTCGAATGTGCTTAGGAATTAATGATCTGCTTAGATTACTGCAATGGTCATGAGGTGTGAACAACTGAGTTTGAAAGGTCATTTGAGTATGAACAATCAGAACCGATCAGCCCTTGGTATGAAAAGAATTAATTGGCTGGTAATGTGATCTTTAAGTTGCGTTGGGCAGCCAAATGAGTTTCTTGGAGAATTGAAAGACTTTGCTGAATGAACACTTAGGAAATATCAATGGTCAACACACCATCTTAAATCCATCCATGCACCATTGCCGTCCAAAGTATATGAGCCTCTTAATTGCTGTCCACGTACGGTGCCTGCACCAAATAAATACAGCTTGTGAAAAAGCAAACGGCAGCACACCCTTTTAATGGCTGTCCACTCATGGTACCTGCACCAAATAAGTGCAGCTAATTAAATTGCTTGAGTTATAATAAAATTTTAATTCTTTAAATACCTAGTTTAATTTTTAGACTTTATGATTAATGCCTACGTAAAAAAATTCAGCCCAAGCAGCCCATTAAATGCCTTGGCCGAATTTTTCCCTCTAAATTTAATAATTAGATTTTTTTTTAGTTTTCTAATAAGATTAGGAAAATAGTTAGAAGGCTTATTAATAGGCTTGGCCAGCCACCTTGTGAAAACACTTGAAGAATACATTGAAATCAGATTTGTTTTGTTGAGTGAAAATTCTCTTTGAGTTCTCCAAGAATTTTCTTTTGAGTTTTCTTTAGAAGGAGTTTTAACAATCTTTTTTATTGTGGGAGCCATCTTCAGCCTTCTTCTTGCCATTGTCCTACATTGGAGGGGAGATTAAAGCTGTTTGAAGGGAGTTGTGAAATCTTTCTCAATTTCAAGGCTTCTTAGGACTTTTCTTTATTTTCTTGTTGTTTATTCCTCTTTAATTTTTCTGCTTGTGCCGATTCATTGATTAAATTGTTTTAATCTCTCTTGTTGTGTTTCCAGCCCTTTCAATTTTTAAGAATCTGTTCGGCACCAGTCTTAGTCATCAATAATCGTTCTTGATTCATAATTCTTCTTTTTCTTGCCGCACAAAACCTAGTTCTACTTCAATTTGGGGTTTCGTGATCTGTTGAGTCTAATTTTTCTGTTTTGTGTTTACTTGTCAGATTCGGCTGATTGGAGACTTTTCTTGAAGTTCAATTTCGTGTTCTTGGCTTCTAAGAATCCCTATTAATAAGTGTTTCAATCCTTGGCTGATTCTTTATTTTTTTGGGTGTTTCGTTTCAGATCTGTTGATTCTAAATTTAATTTTCTGTTTCGTTTCAGATCCGAGTGTCTAGCGTTTTCATAGGAGTTTTTTGTGACTTGGCAACTCAGTCTTGGTCCATGCACAACCCCTATCATTTGGTATCATATTTTGGGTGTTTTGAGTGTTCTTGGTTGATTTCTAAACTGATCTCCTTTTAAAATCTGCAAACAGTAGTTTTACCCAGAAAAATTTTTGGAAAAAAATTCATTGGAGTGGGTAAATGTTGTCCGATTGGTCTAAAATTTTATATACATATTTGTGGCACTGTGATAGATTATTAAAAAAATATTTCCTGCAAAAAAAATCAGTATAAAAAGTCAAAAAAATTGAAAAATACGAAATCAAGAAAAAAATTAAAAGAATATTCAGCGGGTTGAGTTTAGTGCCGAAACTTTCCAGATCAAATATAAAATATTTAAAGACATTCCAATTTAAATTTTGTGTTTTTTGGAGATTGGGAACACCTCGAACGAAGTTATCAAGTTACTCCGAAGTTTTTCGGGTTTTCGGGTTTCAGCAATTTTTATTGATTCTTAGCTGTAGGTTTTCATTTGTTTTGCCTTTATTCTTCCTTTAAACTATCTAACACCTTATGACCATACTGATGTCCATGAAAAATTTTAAAAAGTCCAACAACAGTTCGACGAACAGGCTGCTGCAATCACACAAATAAATGCTACATTTCAAACATTGAATGCTACTATCAATGAGTTGAGATTGGATCAAGAGCCTCAGTATCGAGGTCCAGTAAAAGAATATGTGAATAACCAGCCTCTTGCTCATCGGCGCGCTCCTCGACGTGTTCCTAGAACCGACTATGACTTTCATGATCGTGGGCAACCCTCTCTGGCAAAACCAAAGTTCACAATTCCTCAATTTCGTGGAAGAATGATCCAGAAGCTTATTGTGAATGGGAATCTAAAATTGAACTTATGTTCCGCTATTATAAATGTTCGGATGATGAAAAGGTAGCATTAGCAACACTGGAGATTTCAGATTATGCATAAGTTGGTGGACTCAACTTGGGGTAAATCATCATAGGAATTATGAAGGTGAGATTACAACATGGGAGGAGTTAAAACAAGTTATGCATAAAAGATTTATTCCGCCTCATTACTATAGAGAAGTTAAAACAAAGCTTAGACGACTTGTTCAAGGTATTAGGACGGTGGATGAATACTAGAAGGAGATGGAGATGCTCATTCAGAGAGCTAATGTGGAGGAGGAGGTATGGTTCTATTTATTGATGGTTTGAATAGGCCAATAGCTAATACATTGAGGCTACAAACTTACATTGATTTAGAAGAAGCAGTTCATAAAGCCATTGAGATCGAGCAGCAATTAAAGGAACAAAGGTTTGGTTCCTTCTCTACTTCATAATATTACAAAGGTAATACTTCCAATTCTGATTTTAAAAGTTCGAAATCACCTTTTGTTACTAATAAGTCTTCTTTGAGTAATGGAAGTAAGCAATCAAATTTGAAAAAAAGGGCTCCTGTTAAAGCGCAAACACCTTCTAAGCAGCCCAATTTAGGCGATTCGAATGTGAAGAGGACTCGTGAGGTTGAATGTTTCAAGTGCAAAGGGCGTGGTCATTATAGTAGGGAATGCCCTGACACGAGATTAGTTCTTATGAAAGATAATGGTGAGTACACTTTCGACTCCGATAAAACAGATCCAGATATGCCCAAACTTGTGGATGATAGTGATAATGGAGAGGAGTTGGTTGAACCACCGAAAGAAGGGGACTTTGCCGATTCTCAATGCCTTGTAGTTTGCTGCACACTTAACATCCAAATAAGAGACGATGTTGATAACCAAAGGACCAATATTTTCAATTCTCGGTGTTTTATAAAAGGTAACTTATGTTCACTTATTATTGATAGTGGGAGTTGTTTGAATGTGGTTAGCAGTTATTTGGTGGATTCTTTAAAGTTACCTTGTACCAAGCACCCTAAGCTGTATCACCTTCAGTGGCTTAATGAATGTTCAGAAGTTAAAGTTACAAAAAATTCCTTGGTCACTTTCAAGCTCGGGAATTATGAGGATGAGGTATGGTGTGATGTGGTCCCAATGCATGCGGCACACTTGCTCCTTGGATGGCCTTGGCAATTTGATCGTGATGTTACACACCAAGGTAAGCTCAATGATACTCTCTTGTGTTTAAAGGCCGAAAATTCACTTTTGGTCCTTTAAATCCGACTGATGTATATAAAGATCAATTAAAGATGGTGAAATTTTGTGAGGGGGTGAGGGAGAAAGGACAAATACAAAAGACAGAGAGAAAAGAGGCTGGTAGTGGAAAAAGTCAAAATCTAAATAGCCCAAAGGTGAGTGAATCCGCAAGTGGTAAAATAAGAGTGAAAAATTTGATGGCAATAAAAAAAGATGTGCAGAGAGCCCTACTCAATAAACAACCTTGTATCCTTGTGAGGTTTAGGCAAAACTATATATCTTTATCTAACATTAACGAAAATTTGCCTAGTGTGTTTCAGTGTATTTTGCAGGATTATGAGGATGTTTTTAGTGAGGCCCCTAGAGGTTTACCGCCTTTACGTGGGATAGAGCATCAAATTGACTTAGTACCCAGAGCTTCAATACCAAATCGACCAGCCTATAGAAGAAATCCCGAGGAGACAAAGGAATTGCAAAGGCAAGTTGAGGAGTTACTAGACAAGGGGTACATTCGTGATAGCCTAAGCCCATGTGCCGTTCCTATCTTATTGGTACCAAAGAAAGATGGTACGTATAGAATGTGTGTTGATTGCCGTCCAATCAAAAAAATAACGGTAAAGTATAGACATCCAATTCCTCGACTTGATGGTATGCTTGATGAATTACATGGTTCAATTATAATTATTAAAATTGATTTAAAAAGCGGTTATCATCAAATTCGAATGAGGGAAAGGGATGAATGGAAAATAGCCTTTAAAACAAAATTTGGATTGTATGAATGGTTAGTTATGTCTTTCGGCCTTACTAATGCACCGAGTACATTTATGAGATTAATGAATCACGTTTTAAGGCTTCACTTGGGTAAATTTGTAGTAATTTACTTTGATGATATTTTAATTTACTCAAAGACATTCGATGATCATGTTTTCCATGTTAGAACCGTTTTAGATATTCTGCGAGCTGAAAAATTGTTTGCCAACCATTATAAATGCACATTTTGTTGTGATATGCTAATATTTAGGTTTCATAGTCAGTGCTCAAGGTATTCATGTTGATGAGGACAAAGTCAAGGCAATTAAGGAGTGGCCGACTCCTAAATCGGTAACTGAGGTGAGATCTTTCCATGGTTTAGCTAGTTTTTATAGACGATTTGTGAAAGATTTCTCCACTATTGCTGATTAACAGAGGTTATAAAGAAATCAGTGGGTTTCAAATGGGGTGAAACTCAAAAAAAGGCTTTACAGACCCTAAAAGCTAAGTTATGTTCTGCTCCTCTTCTTAAATTACCTGATTTTACTAGTGATGCTTCAAGAATTGGCATTGGCACCGTTTTAATGCAAGATAAGCAACCAATTGCTTATTTTAGTGAAAAATTGAATGGTGCACAATTAAACTACTCAACTTATGATAAAGAACTTTTGGCATTGGTTCGTGCACTTCAAGTACGGCAACATTATTTGTTGCCCAATGAATTTGTCATACATACAAATCATGAATCCCTCAAGTGGTAAAGGGACAAGGTAAGTTGAGTAAATGGCATGCCCGATGGGTAGAATTCATTGAAACATTCCCTTATGTGATAAAATATAAAACATGTAAAGATAATGTAGTTGCGGATGCTTTGTCTAGACGATATGCTTTAATAACTACATTGAATGCTAAAGTATTAGGGTTTGAGCATATTAAGGAATTATATAATGATGATGCTGATTTTGGCCATATCTATAGAAATTGTGGACATACTACTTTTGAGAAGTTTTATCTCGTAGATGGCTTTCTTTTTTGTATAAACAGGTTATGCATACCAAAGTGTTCCATGCGAGACTTATTGATGTATGAGGCCTATAGTGGGGGTTTAATGGGACATTTTGGAGTGGCCAAAACACTAGACATCTTGCAAGAACACTTCCATTGGCCACATATGAAGAAGGATGTTGAAAAGGTATGTTCTAAGTGCATTACATGCAAACAAGCAAAATTGAAGGTAATGCCTCATGGCCTTTACACTCCTTTGTCGATTCCTATACTTCACCATGGGTAGACTTATCCATGGATTTTATTCTAGGTTTGCCACGAACTAAGAAATGAAAAGATAGTATATTTTTTGTTATTGACAGGTTTTCCAAGATGGCACATTTTATTCCTTGTCACAAAACAGATGATGCTACACATGTGGCAAGCTTATTTTTTTAAGAGGTGGTAAGACTTCATGGCATTCCTAAAACAATTGTTTCTGACAGAGATGTCAAATTCCTTAGCCACTTTTGGAAGGTATTGTGGGGTAAGCTCGGTACAAAATTACTTTATTCAACTACTTGTCACCCCCAAACCGATGGCGAAACTGAGGTAGTTAATCGAATTTTAGGAGCCTTATTACGATCTGTTGTGGGAAAGAACATTAAAAATTGGAAAGAATGTCTACCATTTGTCAAATTTGCATATAATAGATCTATTCATTCTACAACTGGTTATTCTCCATTTGAACTTGTTTATGGTTTTAAGCCACTAACAGTACTTGATCTTGCGCCATTACCACTTGAACATATTGTTAATTTAGATGGCGAACAGAAAGCTGAGTTGGTGAAATCCTTACACGAGAAGGCTAGGAAACGAATAGCCAAAACAAATGACGTCAACACCAACAAAGCAAACAAGGGGCGCAAACGGGTAGTCCTTGAACCCGGAGATTGGGTTTGGGTCCATATGAGGAAAGAACGATTTCCTACAAAAAGAAAGACCAAGTTGGACCTAAGGGGCGATGGGCCTTTCCAAGTACTCGAGCGGATCAACGATAATGCATACAAAATTGATCTACCTAGTGAGTACAATGTAAGTTCTACTTTCAATGTGGCTAACTTATCGCTATTTGATTTTTCAGATTCGGGGACGAATCTTTTTGAGGAAAGGGGGAATGATACGAGTCACAAAGGCCCAACTCAAGCTCAAGAACGTGATGGGCTCAAATTACCACAAGGCCCAATAACAAAGTCAAAGGCCAGACAAATGCGTTCAAAACTAAATGAAACCATTCAAGAATTTATTAGCAAGGCCTTAGATGCATACACGAAAGAAAAAGAAAATCAAGATTCACTTTCTTATTTTCAAGAAAATCAAGAAACAGAATCTTGGTCCTATTTTGCTGTTTGTAGCGATTTTAAGAATCAAGAAAATCAAGATTTCAAATCTTGGTCCAATTTTACTGTTTGCAGCTAAGGCACATTGGATCTCCCGTACGAGCATCAACGAACCAATTTCCGAAGGAAACAAACTACAAGCCCAAGTTCTTGAATGAAGGCGAGGCCCAATAAGATGTTCCAAGCCCAATCAAGAAAGTTAAATGAGACTTAGTTGAAAATCAGGTCAAATTGTCAAAGTGGCCCAATTTGTAAAATTTTAATTCTTTAAATACCTAGTTTAATTTTTCGACTTTATGATTAATGCCTATGTAAAAAAATTCAGCCCAAGTAGCCCATTAAATGCCTTGACGAATTTTTCCCTCTAAATTTAATAATTAGGTTTTTTTTAGTTTTCTAATAAGATTAGGAAAATAGTTAGAAGGCCTATTAATAGGCTTGGCCGACCACCTTGTGAAAACACTTGAAGAATACATTGAAATCAGATTTGTTTTGTTGAGTGAAAATTCTCTTTGAGTTCTCCAAGAATTTTCTCTTGAGTTTTCTTTAGAAGGAGTTTTAACAATCTTTTTTATTGTGGGAGCCATCTTCAGCCTTCTTCTTGCCATTGTCCTACATTGGAGGGGAGATTAGAGCTGTTTGAAGGGAGTTGTGAAATCTTTCTCGATTTCAAGGCTTCTTAGGACTTTTCTTTATTTTCTTGCTGTTTATTCCTCTTTAATTTTTCTACTTGTGCCGATTCATTGATTAAATTGTTTTAATCTCTCTTGTTGCGTTTCCAGCCCTTTCAATCTTCAAGAATCTGTTCAGCACCAGTCTTGATCATCAAGAATCATTCTTGATTCATAATTCTTCTTTTTCTTGCCGCACAAAACCTAGTTCTACTTCAATTTGGAGTTTCGTGATCTGTTGAGTCTAATTTTTCTATTTTGTGTTTACTTGTCAGATCCGGCTGATTAGAGACTTTTCTTGAAGTTCAATTTCGTGTTCTTGGCTTCCAAGAATCCCTATTAATAAGTGTTTCAATTCTTGGCTGATTCTTTATTGTTTTGGGTGTTTCATTTCAGATCTGTTGATTCTAAGTTTAATTTTTTGTTTCGTTTCAGATCTGAGTGTCTAGCGTTTTCATAGGAGTTTTTCGTGACTTGGCAACTCTATCTTAGTCCGCGTGCAACCCTCTATCACAAATGGTAGCTAAATGGACAGCTTCTAGATGCCTTAATTCAACTTGAAAATTAATTAAAGTGAAAAGGAGTTCAATTGCAATATGTATGGCCGGCCAAATGCTTGAATATCCTTAATGGTGATGCTGGGTTCAGTCGAATGTGCTTAGGAGTTAATGAGGTGCTTAGATTACTCCAAAGGTCATGAGGTGTGAACAACTGAGTTTGAAAGGTCATTTGAGTATGAACAATTAGAACCGATCATCCCTTGGTATGAAAAGTATTAATCGGCTGGTAATGTGATCTTTAAGTTGCTTTGGGCAGCCAAATGAGTTTCTTGGATAATTGAAAGACTTTGCTGAATGAACACTTAGGAAATATCAATGGTCAGCACACCATCTTTAATCCATCCATGCACCATTGTCGTCCAAAGTATATGAGCCTCATAATTGCTGCCCACGCATGGTGCCTGCACCAAATAAATACAGCTTGGGAAAAAGCAAACAACAGCACACCCTTTTAATGGCTGTCCATGCATGGAACCTGCACCAAATAAGTGCAGCTAATTAAATTGCTCGAGTTATAATAAATTCGGTAGCCATTAAGTCAATTTAACCATGCTCTTTAATTTCGGCTGGAACTATGACCAATTAAATAGATGTCAAAAAAAATAAATTCAGCAGCAACTTAGTCAAACTCATAAATTCGGCTGAATTTCAACAACAAGTCAAATTAATTAGTTGTAATGAAACGGACATATTTGTACCAATAATTAAAACATAATAAAAACATGCATGAAACACATTAAACACAAATAATTAAATTTGTCCTGATTTAAACAAATTAATTACTAACACTTATTTGAGTTGAACTGAAATTAATTACTAACACTTATTTGAGCTGAACTGAAATTAATTACTAACACTTATTTGAGCTGAACTAAAGTTAATAAACTAACTCATTTTAATTTTTTTCTAGCATATTAAAAATGCATGAATTAAATAAAATCGAATTAAGCTCCATGAGCTAGCATCTAGCTGAATTGAGCTCCATTGAGCTAGAACGAGCTAATTCAGCTTGCAAGAGTTTGCAAATGACGCCTAATGGGCTGATCCAAGAACTTTCCCGGGGCATGGTCGTATCAGAAAAGCAACCATTTTTTGCCATGGAGCTTTTACAAAGATGAAGTTTTCGAAATTATGTTTACCCACATTCAAGGAAGATAGTGGAAATTTAAGTGCTAGATGTTCCTTACCTATCTTACCTTCAGGATCGGATGGTTCGATTTCAACTTCATCCTTACCTTTGTTAGTCATGCAAAAACGTTGCTCATCAGAAAGATATTGAAGTGGATAATCATCACAGGGATTTCTTGAAACCTGAAAAGAACGAACAGAGCAAAACCAAACATCACGGGGGTTAGTTAAAATTTCACTCTCTTTTTCTTGTTCTCGCTCACGATCTTCATTTTCTTTAGTTTCTTTTTCAACATTTTCTCTTCCAATTTTTTTCTCAATCTCAATTTCTTTTTCAATTTTCTTTTCTTCGTTTTCTTTTTTCTCACTTTTTCGATTTCTTTTTCTTTTGCAATTTCTTTTTCTTTTTCTTTTTCACTTTTTTTTTCTTTTTCTTCTTTTTCGTTTTTATTACAATGTGCAGATGATACAAAAGAATCAAAAAGATAATCACTTGCTCAAAGAAAGAGAAAATATTTTAGTAGACTTCTCGTCCATTTTTCGGGAACAATCCTTTGGGAAGGACTTCTTTGAAGCATACGAGGAATAACTCGTGCTTTCTCATTCGTCATATCGAAAAGTCACAAGCTCAAAGTTGTCGTGTATTGAATTTCTTGACGAATAGGAATCCCGATAAGAATCTCTTAGCGAATAGTCTTTGGACATGTATCGCCGTGATGATCTAGACTCCGTTTATTGACTTTGTGGATTTTGTTTCTGTCGGGCCTTTTCCTCCACTCGGTCCAACCGTCTTTGTAGTGGACTTAGTTTTTCCTCCAATATTCGGCCCATCTCGTTCACCAAGTATTTCAATTCATCGGCGGAGAATTCTTCTCGAGACATGATTATTTACTAAAAGAAGAAATTTTAAAAGAATAATAGCAGAAAAATTAGATGCCTCACCACAAAATCTCGCAAGTCACTCAGAAAGGAAAATAATTGTCACTCGCACTCGTCTTTTCACTCGTTTAAGGCTTTTTCTTTAATGTAAATCACTCTTGCCTTTTACCACTTGACCTCATCTCACAAATTCGTAATTTGTCTCAGTAGACTTAATTTGCTGCTTGAGGGTCGGTTTCAAAATGGGTAACAAAGGAAATATTGTAATGGTGTAGGGTAGGCTAAAACAAAATAAAAATTAAGGTATAAGTGTGGCGTTTGAGTAGTAGAATGGAAGTGAGATAAAACTCTCGTGATCGGTACTCGCAAGAATAAGAAACAAAATATTCAATTTTTATTTTTTTATAATCGAACTCTTTTTTTACTTCGTATATATATATTTATACTTTTCAAAAATAATATGCTGAATACAAATGAAAACAAATACAACCTTTTTTATCTTTTATTTTTTTTTCAATTCACAAACCTAATTCGGATTCTTCGATCTTTGGCACTCCTCGTTTTCAAGCTCTGATACCAAATGACGTGATCTGACTCAGTTGATTGAGTCGATTCACTTGATTGCCTGATCCTCGACGAGAAGTTTTCGTTCGATGTTGTATGAAGATAGAGTTATGGAGATGTATAAACGAAAGCCGATAATTTGGGATCAAAAGATAGGCTAAGTTAATATAGTGAGGTTCAGTTTGACAATAAATAAAAATTATAAGTTGATAGTTAAAATGGAAATAGAAATTGAACTCAAGCTTTAAGAACGATTCAATACTATGTAAAGTATTGCCCCGGGACTTATATTGCTTAAGGTGGATTAATGGAAAGTCGAAGATGGACCTTGACCCGTTACCTATATAGAGGTAAGAACCAAAGGTAATAAAGATGGTTGAACGCCACACCGAGAGGGTGATAAGTTCAAAGAGTCAAGTTGACGCCACTAGCTAGCTGGATAAGTCAGAACGAAACTCAAACGAATAAAGAGAGGAGGCAACCTCACAATCAAGTTTTTTAATAATAAAAAATGTCTAACCTGTTTACAAAGAGAAACAAACTATTTATAGTTTACATATGATAGCCAAATAGACAAACTTAAGGACTAAGCAATTCGGCTTTAATTGTGTGAATTAATCTAGCAATGTATTTCCTATTAGCTAAGCCTATATTCGGCTGAATGGGGAGTTCAATGATCAGCTTCAAAACCAAGGAAATGAATTTGGCAGCTTGTGAATGTATGGGAGACCAACGGGCATGTCTAGGTTCGGCCAAAGTTCGAATGGTCTCTCCAAAAGATGCTTCTTGGCCGAAAAAGTACATAGGAGATCAATGGGCAACAATCGATGCATGCAGATGAACATTCACGCACTCTTCCATTCATTGTAATGAACCATTCATGTACCATCCTTAAAGCATTCACTCGTTGAAGGTAGTCATTCATGCACCCGCACGTACATTGAACCAACATGTTCATGAATGCTTCATTGATTGTGTTCCCACATTCGGCTGTACCTACAAAAGCCATGAACTAATTAAAAAAAAGATATATTCGGCTGAACCAAGCTGTGTTCACATCAAACTCAATAATTAACAGAATAATTAATTTAAGGCTAATTGAACTTGAACTTAGGTAGCACAATTAAATCGGCTAACTCTTAAACATGTAAAACAACTTAATAAACTGAATTGAGCTAGTATATTCAGTCATGAGCTGTAGAGAATTATTTAAATTAAATCTAATACTGAAATTATTTGAAGGATAATAGTAACGAGCTGATTAGAAACTAAATTGAGCTCGAATGAGCTAAATTAAGCTCAAATGAGCTGGTTGGAGCTGAAACAAGCTAAATGAGCTAAAATCAAACTAAAGTCAGCTTGCACTAAGGTGCATGGAATCTTCAAAAGATTAGCTCGAGCTTCTCCAACGTTAATAAGCTGATCCTCCTTCCAAAGTTTAAGAAATAAAGCTGAAACAGCTTCTTAAAGGTGCTTGGATCGAGCTCGAGTCATTGGTCCTTTTGGGAGCTCGATAGGTTCAAGGTTAGGACTTGGAGGAGCTTGGGGCATGGTCACGTCACTACTTGATGAAGCAATTGGTTCTTGTACTTATGTACAAGGAAAATCTTTTGAATAGTAATGAATTGGATCAAAATCTGCCCTCTTCGATTGTTTCTCTTTTGCAGGATTTTGAGGACGTATTTTCGGAAGACATTCATAGTGGGTTGCCACCCATTCGAGGAATAGAACACCAAATCGATTTCATTCCTGGAGCGTCTATTTCGAACAATCCAGCTTATCGTAGTAATCTCAAAGAGACCAAAGAATTGCAAAAGCAAGTTAATGAACTTACGGAGAAGGGATATATACAAGAAAGCCTCAGCCCTTGCGCTGTACAGGTATTATTGGTGCCAAAGAAAGATGGAACCTGGCGTATGTGCGTAGATTATCGCGCGGTGAATAAGATAACTATCAAATACCGACATCCAATACCGTGACTAGATGACATGCTAGATGAATTGAGTGGCGCAACACTATTTTCCAAAATCGATTCAAAAGCGGGTATCACCAAATTCGAATGTGAGAAGGGGACGAGTGGAAAATTGCGTTTAAAACGAGACATGGTCTATACAAGTGGTTGGTCATGCCCTTCTGCCTGACCTACACGCCCAGCACCTTCATGGACTTATGAACCATGTTCTACGTTCTTTTATCAGGAAATTTTGTGTTGTCTATTTTGATGATATACTTATTTATAGCAAGTCTTTAGATGATCATTTGCTACATTTGAAAGCTGTGTTAGAAGTTCTTAGAAAGGAAGCTTTGTATGCTAACCTTAATAAATGTACAAGGTTATTTTCTTAGGTTTCGTGGTCAGCTCAGAGGGACTGGAAGTAGACCAAGACAAGGTGAAAGTAATTCGAGAGTGGCCTAGACCAACGAGTATCAGCCAAGTGAGGAGCTTTCACGGATTGGCAAGCTTTTATCGGTGATTCGTCCCAAATTTTAGCACATTGGCAGCACCTTTAACTAGCGTGATAAAAAAGACTTCTGCCTTTTATTGGGATGAGGAACAAGAAAAATCATTTAATGCTATTAAAGATTGTTTAACTAACGCAAGATGGAGGGCCCGTGGCGTATTTTAGTGAAAAGTTGAACGGAGCCATTCTCAACTATCCAACGTATGACAAGGAGATGTACGCGCTAATATAAGCTCTAGAGACTTGGCAACACTACCTATGGCCAAAGGAGTTTGTAATCCACTCGAATCATGAGGCATTGAAGTATATAAAGGGTCAAGTAAAATTGAAAAAGTGACACACCAAATGGGTAGAGTTCTTAGAATCTTTTCCTTATATTATTAAGTACAAGAAAGGTAAGGAAAACATTGTGGCTGATGCATTATCTCGACGATATACCTTGTTGTCATATTTGGATTCAAAGTTGCTTGGATTTGCCTTTCTAAAATAATTGTATATCGATGATACTGATTTTGGGGATATTTATAAATCTTGTGAAAGCAAGGCTGTTGATAAGTATTACAGGTTTGACAGATTTATTTTCCGAAAGGCAAGCTCTATGTTCCACAAGGCTCAATACGGAACTTGTTGGTAGTCGAGGCACATGGTGGTGGTCTCATTGGCCATTTCGGGGTGGCCAAGACTTTATCAACTCTCCACGAACATTTTTTTTGGCCAGGAATGAGAAACGATGTTGAGCGAATTTGTAGTCGATGCATATCGTGCAAGAAGGCCAAGTCCAAGGTCAATCCACATGGACTATACAAACCATTACCCATATCCGACGGACCATAGTTCGATCTTTCTATGGACTTTGTCCTAGGACTTCCAAGAACTAAACCGGAAAGGATTCTATCTTTGTTGTTGTAGATAGGTTTTCCAAAATGTCACACTTTATAGCTTGCTCCAAGACTGACGATACTGTTAATATTGCTAACTTGTTTTTTAGGGAAGTTGTACGACTACACAGGATTCCAAAAATAGTAGTACCCGATCGAGACACAAAGTTCCTTAGTCATTTTTGGAGATCTTTGTGGGGAAAACTAGGAACAAAGTTGTTATTTTCTACAACTTGTTATCCCCAAACAGATGGTCAAACGGAGGTTGTGAATCACGTGTTGTCAAACTTATTGCGAGCTATCATTCGAAAGAATCTCAAATCGTGGGAAGAGTGTCTGCCGCATGTGGAATTCGCGTACAACAGATCCGTCCACTCTGTAATTAAATATTCACCGTTTGAGATTGTTTACGGGTTCAATCCTTTAACTCTGCTTGATTTACTTCCCTTGCCTAATGATCAGCTTGTTCATTGCAGATGCTAAACGAAAAGCTGATTATGTGAAGCAACTGCACAAAAATTCCTACAAGCTTGATCTCCCTGGTGATTATAACATTAGCGCAAGTTTTAATGTGGCTGATTTATCTCCATTTGATGTAGGTGTCGATTTGGGGACAAATTGCTTCAAAGAGGGAGGGAATGATGCAATCGAGACCCAAGAGCTATCAAGAGCTAAGGTAGATTCTCTCAAGCTGTCCCAAGGACCAATGACTCGAGCTAGGGCTAAGAAATTTAAGGAAGCATTGACGGCTCTAGTTAATAGAATTTGGGGTGAAACCGTGGCTGGTCTTCTCGAAAGCTCATGGTCCAGCAAGCCGAGCATTCCATGCAACTACCTTCAAGCTCATTCAGCTCAATTTTAGCTCAACGAGCTCATTTTAGCTCATTTTAGTTGCAATTAATTTGCTGGAATAATTATTTAATTTGTTGTTAGTTAGATTAGTTAAGTTAATTAATTTGTCTTAAATCTGGACAAATAATCATTAAGAGTTTTAATTATTTCCAAAGTTAAATACTTAATTATTTTGAGTCTTAAATATATCCTAAGTCCTCACAAATAATTAATATGTTCAACCAAATTTAATGTGCAGGTTAATACATTTCATTTGATGCCGAATTTAACATGTTGAAAATGTGATTAATTTGCTGCTTTATTTTGATGCAGGAAGATTGTTTGGACGGAATGGGTGCATTCACCATGGGTTCATTGCATTTGTGTGATACATGCATGGCACCTCAAATGAATGTTCAGCCGAATTTGTCATTTCCCAAACAGCCACATGCTGTTCACCTTAGGCGTTCACACCAAAGACTATTCAGCTGATAATGTTCACACACAACTGACTGTCCATATCCAACTTTTCACACTTACTTGGCTATTCAAAGACCCTCCTTAATGCTCCTAACTATTCAGCCAAGAGGTGCCAATTCAATTAGCCATTAAGGGCTTGGCCGAACCTAGACATGGCCATTAGTCTTCCGGTGCATTCATCTTTGCAAGATTCATTTGTTAATTCTTAAGTTGGCCATTGGAGCTCCTATTCAGCCGAATCTCTCTAAGACATATTAATGGATTAATTCTGGAAATTTCTTAGTTTTTCTTAGCCTTTAAGTTTGACTATTCAGCTAGCTTGTAAAAGGCTATAAATATTTTGCTTGTTCATTTGTAAAAGACTTTTTCCAATTTGATATTGAATTGAACAATTTGCGAGATATTTCTTCTCTCAATTTCATCCAAAGACTTTGTTGACTTATCTACTTAGTTAGTGGCATCAACCCCATTCTTTGACAAACCAAACTTATCACTTTATTGTGTGGCATTCAAATCTCAATATTGAGGTTCCTATCTCCGATAGATAGTGGGTCGAGGTTCTTCAACATCGTTCATTTCTTCCACCTTAAGAACGTATAAGAATCGGGTCGACACTTACTCATAGTGTTGGTTCTTTCTTGTTTTTAAGCCATTCATTCCATTTTCCATTAAAACAAATTGTTATCTTCCCAATGTTAATCCTTTTCTTTCTTAACCAAACCTTAGCACATAATCCATTCCTTTGAACCAATTTGAACCACAAATATCATCCCTAAACAAACATACTTCTCTTTTGACACAAGACGAATGAAACTTCGTCGTTAGACGATCGGGCAACAAAAGTGACTCAACTCAATCAATCGAGGCTAGTTCGCATCAACAGTGGTGAACTCAAGGTGACTAAACAAGTGCTTGTTACCTTTTTGAATGACAAGTATCAAGTTGAGGTCTTATGCGATGTGGTACCTATGCATGCCGGACATCTGATATGATCTCGGTTTAGTAGTTGAGTCCGAGCCGTTTGATTCCCGATCGTAAACGAAGAAGTAGATTAGACGAGAAGGAGTTAGAATATATTTGGTACAAAAAAGTAAGATAAGTTCGTGCAAAGTTGGATGTGGATTTGGTTTTAGTCGAAATGGTATGAATAGAATGGAAGAGTTCGGTTTAGGATAATTAAGAAATGGTATTTGGTTTTGGTACGTTTTGGTATTTGGGAATTGGTACGAAATGGTATGGAATTGGTATGAAATGGTATGGTATTTGGTACGAATTGGTAATGGTTCAAAGAGGTCAAGAATGAACCAACACTAAAGAAAAGTGTCGACCCGAAACTTATAGGACCTAAATGAATTGGAAATGGTTAAAAAGAACATTGACCCGATACTTAGGAAAGTATGAACCAAAGGTATCAAAGGTGAACGCCACACTCGGGTTAAGGAGTGATAAGTTCGGAAAAGACTCGGAAAGACGCCACTAAAAGCTTAGGTAAGTCTTACGGGCCTCGAACGAAATTTGAGAGAAAATGCCTCACAAATTTGGCAGCAATTCGCTAATTAAAATGTCAAAAGTCCCTTTACAAATTGAATTTAACAACTATTTATAGACAAAGACTAGGCTAGCCGAATAGTCATATGAATGCTTAAGAATTAAGCAAATGAATTCCTTTAATGTGCTTAACTAATTCGGCTGAATGAAGCTCCAATGGTCATCTTCTAGAAAGAGCAATGAACTTAGAAGCTTGGAAAGATGCATGGCAGCAGCTAGGTTCGGTTAATGGACTTAAACAAACTCAATTAATTGGCAACTTTTGTTGAAAAGTGATCAGCAATTAAAAGAGGTAATGAGCAGCCACCAAGGTGTGAAAACTCAGCTTTGAAGAGTCATGGCATGTGAACATATAGAACCGAACAGCCAAGATGAATCCAGCAATGTGAAAAGAATTAAAAGTTGGCTGAATGGTCAACTTGGGAGTAGGAAACAATAGCTTCTTTGGCCGAATGGTCACCTAGGATACTTCAAACAGCAGCCAAATTTAATTCCCCAAACATGCATGTGCCGTCCCCTTACATGTATCTTCTTTTAATTCATTCATGCACCAAGGACGTCCAAATGGGATGTACCTACAGCAAAATTTATTCAATAAATCAAATACATTTTTAAACACATTAATTTGGCAGCAAATGACACAAAAATTATGCACATTAAATTCGGCCACCTTAGGACATAATTAAAACATGTAATAAAATTAACACATTAAAACATGCATAAAAAACATATTAATGAGCTGTAGAAATTAAGACAAATTAATAACATATAATTATAACTCAATTATCATGCATAATTAAATTTGTCCAGATTTTAAACCAAATAAATAATGAATATTAATTGAGCTGTAATAAACTAATTAAATGACTCAAATAATTATTTCAGCTACTATAATAAGGTCTTAATGAAATTAAGCTAGTTCGAGCTCATTGAGCTTGAAAGGAGCTGGAAACGAGCTAAATGAAGCTCCACAAAATAAGATTGAGCTACGTCCAGCTTGCAAACACGACAAGCCTCGCTTGTAGGCTGAAACAATAGCCGTTCCTGGGGGCAGGTCGTATCAACATCTACTTCTTGAATGACCATGGCAGTTTGACTGGAGGGTTACGACGGACACACCAACCATTACACTTTCAAGCATTTAGGAAAAATGGTGACTTTAGCCCCTCTCACTCTGGAACAAGTCTATGAGGATCAACTCAAGTTGAAGGTTTCTGTTGAGAGTGTGAGAGCGAATGAAAAAGAAAAGGAAAATGAAAAAGAAAAGAGTTCAGAAAAAGAGAGAGGAAAGAAAGAGTTGAAAACAAGTGAGAAAAGAGAAAACGAGTTAGAAAAAGAAAAAGAGAGAAAATGAGATAGTGAAAATGAGAAGAGAAATTTCTTTGTAAAAGAAAGGGAAATTTAAAAATCCCGAGCCAAGCGATTCAAAGAGGCAATTTCAGCTTTGGTTGAACGAGTTTGGGAGGAAGCTACAACAAGACTTGGCAATCACGTGTTGGATGGCTCAACAAGTGGCATTTACAATCTACTTCAGGCTGAATTCGACTTAGCTAGCTAACTCAGCTGCTAAGACTTAGACATTTTAGTTATTTCAATTATATTAACTATGTTTAATTTCCTACAACTTTATTACATGTCTGTTTGTTTTGTCTATTAATTGAGTCCTAGATTGTACAACATTAATATTTGTCCTAGTATTTTACTTTGACTTATGTTTATTAAATGTGTCCTAATTCAAACAACATCAATGCATGTTTTAAGTTAGACTTCTTAATGGTGTCTCAATCTATTACACATTTAATTTATGTTTAGTTTATATTATTGATGCTTTTAACCAAGTGTTTATTTTGTCTTAACAAGTTGTTTAATATGTGGCTGGACATCCATGCATTTTCTAGATTCATCGAAGCTATTTAATGAGAAACAATGCACCCAATTGATTCATGCATTCTAAGACTAATGAATACATTCTCCTAGGTGTCCATTCATGAAGGGTTGCATAGCCATTGAATTTGTTCTTGAGCTGATCAGCTAACCTTTCAAAACCTGGTGTTCACACCCAAACACCCTTTCAAACCCAAGTGTTCACACCCATGACTATTCGGCGCCACAAAGAACATTCATTTGTTGTTCATGCATTCGGCACATCAAGAAAGCATTCATTCCAGCTATTACCTTTGATCGAACAAGTTAAACGCTCCTTCATCTTAGCTATTAAGTCTTTCCCAAAGGCTATTCGAGAACACCAATTGACATATCATCCAAGTCTGTTCGGGCACTTCAATGGACAAGCTTATCATTAAACCATTCAATGAAATTGTTCAGCTGAAATTAAGTGAACTTTAGTTTTATTAATTTGCAATCATTTTGTGGCTATTCGGCTGGATCTCTAGCAGCCTATAAATAGCTCATTTGTAACTTGTTAAAAAAACTTTTGATCCTTTTATGAAATATAACATATTTGTGAGTTGTTCAACTCTCGTTGTTCTTGGTGATTCAAATTGACTTATTTAGCTTGCTAGTGGCATCAATCTGTTTCCTTTTTCGAACTTATCACTCTTTGAGTGTGGCATTCACCCCTTCATACCGACTGGTTCCTATCTTCCAAGATAGAGGATCACGGTCCCATCTAGCTATCCATTTATCCCCTTAATAGCCCTATAAGATTCAATTCTCTATTTCTTAATAGAGGTTCTTTCTTCCGCTGTTGAGATCGATTTCCATCTTCCATGATATGAACTCACTTACGATGCGTAATTGAGTCATTTTTTGTCCAATCGTAAATTAAATAGTTTCATTTTTGGTTTAACAAAAGGCTAAGTTTTAATATGATAGTTTAAATAAGCAACGAATAAAATAAGATAGTTTGATGGAAAGATGGACAAATGGACTTAAAATAAGAAAGAACCCTTAATAGTGATTAAGGACCCGAATCTTATAAGTTTTAAGGTGAAAAAGGTTTTGTTGAAATTAGACCGTGACCCACTATCTAATGAGATATGAACCAATGGTATCAAAGATGAACGCCACACTCAGGACAGTGATAAGTTCAGAAAAGAAACAAGGTTGACGCCACTAGCTTAGCTAGATAAGTCAAGTTGAATCTCAAAGAAAAAAGAGAGTGAATAACTCACAAAGTTATATTTCATTTAATCAAAATATAAGCTCCTTCAAAGTTTACAAAAGAAACTATTTATAGGCTATGATATGACCAGCTGAATAGACAAACATCAAAGTAATTAAGCTAACTTAAATGTCCAGCTGAAACAATCCAATGAACTCGTTGAATGCACTTTTTTTTCGGTCTTGGTTCATGGCTTCAATAGGTGAGTTGAATGTAGCTTGATTCAGTGAATGGAGTTGATGTTTGTAGGTGCACCGAATGTGAAGTCTGCTGGTGAATGAACTTGTTGGCAGCCGAATGGTTTTAAGTGTGAACATTTGGTTATGTAGGTGTGAACAGCAGGAATCAAAGAATCACTTGGAAAGCTAGCTGATCAACTCATAATCTTTGGCAATGATTCATTGATAATTCGGCTAATGAATGTACAAGGAAGCCCTAAGTTACATGCACAATCGGGTGCATGAATCCTTCATTAATTAGCTACATTGTATCGGTAAGATGCATGAACATCCAGCTGAATAATGAATTCCTTCGTTCATCCACAACCAGGTACATTGCTCTTCACTTTGATGGCTTCAATGCATCAGCTAAGTACATGAGTGTTTAGCTAAATTCAGCTCCCCAACATTCATGCATAATTCATGTGCATGCTCCATATTTAATGAGCTCCAATGAATCAACTAGATTCATGTATATTTAGCCGCATAAATGGATGTGAGCTGCTCCTTTCCAACAACCTATAAGAAACAAATAAACACTCAAGGTTAAAGCTTTAATAGAACAAATTAAACACATGTATTTAATTGGATAATCATTAAGTAAACTGGTTAGCTAATTAATGCATTAAATCAGTCCAAACTGAAACACTTTAATGAATCAGAATTTAACTTGCTTTTAGATGTCGTCCTAGCTAGTACACACTTAAATAAATAAAACAACAATTACAACAGATAATTAAGGCTGTAGGAAAACTAAACGAAATTAATTTAGCTAAAAAAATAACTAAAACGTCTAAGTTTAGCTAGCTGAGTTAGCTAGCTAATTTTCAAGTTCAGCCTTAAACACATTGTAGATGTTCCTTGTGGAATCATCTAGCACTTGATTAGTAAGCTCCTCAGCAGCATTCTCCCACATTCGATCCACTAGAGTTGAGATAGACTCTTTACACCGTTTAGCTTGAGCTCGGGTGATTAGTCCAATAGGAAGCTCGATGGATTCTCGATTGGAGTCAGCTGAGTCCTTAAGCTGGCTCATATCATTCCATCAATTTAATATCTATTTTGTTTGCTTTGTTTTAAAATATTAACCCTTCGAAAACATCTTTTGAGAAACGAAAACTTTTGTTCCTTAATTTAACGATTAGGCACCAAACGTCTCAAATTTGACAATGAATACGAGTTTGTATCAGGATTTGAAATCTGAATTTTTCATCTTGAACTTGGGTTTCTCATGTTGGTCCTTAATATTTAGGTTGAGTCCATGATTGACTCCCTTAGGCTCAACGCCTCAAAAGTAAGGTCCATTAAACTTCAAGAATTTAACAAAAGCCTCATTTGGCCGGCTAAAGCTTGGCACTATTGAGATGTTGAATTGGATCTTGGCTCAATCCAAAAACCACATGGCTACATAATCACATGATGTGGCCATGTTCACATGACTACAGATAGTAGCTTGAACCTTAAATCCAACATCCAATCAGGGATTCTAGAACCACTGCCTTATACAATAAAAAAACACCATTAAAACTCTTTCAAATAACCTTGTCATCATCTCTAACCTAGATAATCCACATATAAAGCCTTATTTCTTCATGTTACGGTTATAAAACTTATAAGCCTAATCTTTCATAACACAGTTATAAAACTTACCTTGACATGGAGAATCTTTAATAAAATATAGGATTTCATCTTCAACTCAAAGGAATACCTTTTTGCTTCTCAAGCCCTAAATAGTATTATTCTAGAAGAAGGAAGAAGATAACTACCTTATCCAAATCTTGAATATCTATTAATATATAACCTATGCCCCTATTAGAGTTGGACAAGTGTCACATTGTACTGTAATGCCTTATCCAAAAGTCCAAAAGTCCACAACTTCTGAGAAACCTACTTGAGTACCCCTTTATCTTTTAACTATTTTGATTCACATTCAATTGGTTCCTAATCAGCTTACCTTGCAACATAACTTACACAGTACCGCGATTAAAGGTGCACTATACTTTTTTCATGAACTCAAACTCTCAATACAATTCTACTTGGTCACTATCTTATTCCAATTGACATAGCAATATGGCATATCATTTTCATTAACTGAAACGTATGTATCTACCCACTCTGTATGTCCAAAACATACCTGAGCAAATACCACTCCGTTAGTCAGAATACCTTAGGACTATTCGCCAACCCTTGTACCTACCAGAACTGGAACGTTACAACTCAAGCTTTTACTTACGTCAAAGTATGTGAGTCATACATACGTAGCCCATCCTCTACCCAGGATTAAGGTATGTCATGTTGTGAATGTCACAAGTGAATAAATCTAAACACAAATCTAGGATTTATTCTACTTGGGTCCTGTTCGATTTGCTGTCAATCCAATTAGTCACATCTATGTCTCTATCTTCTAGGAGTTATATGCTTCGATGCTCAAGACAAAACGTCTCTCCAATTGGACTTGATAGACAACATATTAGTCTTTCAATTGGTTTGCTCATTTCTAATTAGACTACGGGCATTTTTTGGTTCACCTACTAATACAAGCTATCTTTTCGTATTATGATCCTACCACATAATACTGCTTAGTATTAGTTAAGCATTAGATAACTAGTAAGCCAATATTTTCCTCCATTTTGCTTTGCATGCAAAAACATTGAGAACAATATATAAAGGGTATTAATGAAATTATTAAACTATTTTTTTCAAAAATACAAGTGTACATAGACAAAAATACTACACTTAGGGCACTAGCAATAATTATAACTTGTTGAGTAATTTGATATGGGGAACCATAACAATATGTGTTGCAACTCAGCCAAGATACAACTAGAAACATGTATGGGTAAGAACAGATCAATAGTTGATTGATGTGTAAGTGTAACGTGAAGTGGAAACTGATGCATTAACTTTTGAAAATCAACACAAATGTTTCTACTGCCTCAAGATCTTGTGGTAAAAATCCTTGTTGTTCCATGAGATACATCTCCCACATACAAAGTTGTTGATGAGTTAGCATCCATTGCATCCCCAGCTAAAACATTTTATTGAGGGGAGTATGTTGATGCTACTACTAAGGGGGAGTGTGTTGGCATACTTTTTTTAACAAAAAAGGCGAGTAAGATGAACAAGGCTGATGTAGATGTTGTACTTTGATTGTTAATGTCACACCCCAAAAGTAGTGGATCCAAAAAGGTGAAGAAGGTATGTACATAGAGTATTTGGCACATTATGGCAGTATAATTCGCCACCATGTTGGCTTGCTGATGAGTTAGAGTATTGGCACATACTAGCGTTAAAGTATCTACTTGTTGGTGGTATTTAAGGGTTTAATTACAGGGTATCTTCAAGTGAAGAAAAAATAAGCACAAAAACAGGTATGCCTAAGGAAGAGTACGCTTTAGAGTTTTGGTTAGGCACAAAGAGCCTACCAAGTGTATTAGAATGCTTTAGGAGACTTAATTATCTTTAAGGCCATGCCATACATGAGTCATTGCCAAAGTATAGTACACTCGATTTGTTAGAGCATTGTTAAAGTTGGCTCTCGTGACGAGATTAGTTGGGAGATAATTGAATTGACTTGACCCTCCCCATGAATGGTCAAACAGTAATGAAGATCTTTGTTGGATTCTCTTTACCTTTCCCTAGATTTTTGTAGAAAAAACAAGAGATTTGGGTTAGGTAAGCTTCGTCACTTGTCAAAGTCCATAGGAGGAGGACAGGGAGTTTATATCTAGTGAAGTAGGAAGACACTCCAGATAGTTTTTCTTTTGTTTTCTTGCCCTACGTTCTTGTTCTTCTTTATAACCTAAATGTTCTCTTCTTCTTTGTTAAGCTAGAGCTAAGATTTTGTTTAATTAGTGGATGATTCAATCTTCTGGTAAGTCTTATAGCTCTGTATGTTACGATTATAGAAAGTGAAAAATGTTAAAAGATGTAGGAATAGTAAGTTATGAGTGGAAGGCCCTACTTGGGGGTTGTATACGGTTAAAACAGTAGTAAACTGCCTGTAATAGGGATTCTAATGGAAATTTTATGAACTTGTAAGTAGTTATTGTTGCTGGATTGGGATGGACAATCAAAACAGAAGCTCTAGACTGAGGTAAAGGTGAGTCCTTGGTGAGTCTCTAGACCCATCACTTGCACGTTATATTATAGTGATTCTTTGTATGATGGACGTCCATATAGATAATCATATCTTCTTAAGGAGTTGCAGTATGTATGTATGTTTTTGTGTTTTTTGTGAAGCACTTGTATGTATGTACTAAAGTGTTTGATGTGCTATATGAATATGACAATGTATGGTAAGCATGCATGAGAAATTATGTGTTAAGAAGTGTGATTATATTAAGAGTATGAGTGAAATCCATGTAAATGCGCCCATTATGTTATCTAAGTGATGCATAACAAAGTATGGTTGGTGATAAGGGGGTTTGGATGGAGTGTGATACGACCACGCCCCGAGTCACACCTAGCTCGAGCAAAGAGCCTTTGGAGCTGCCTCAAGGTCTTATCACCCGAGCACGAGCCAAGCACTTCAAAGAGGTTATTTTGGCCTTAGTAGAACAAGTGTGGGGCGAGACCTTGGCTGGACAAATCGAGGATGCTTGGGCCAGCCCTACGAGTTCACCTTGCAATCTTTTACGAGCTGAACTAAGCTCAAACTTAGCTCAATAAGCTCAAACCTAGCTTGGTTTAATTTATGCATTTTATTAGTTACTGGAATAAAATTAAATGTGTTTAGTTAAATTAGTTAAATCAGCTGAAATAATTATTATGTGTTTAATGTGTCAAAATCTAGGCATCTTAAATATGTTTTAAATGTGTTTTAATTTAATGCATTTTTTTAATATGTCCTAGTTAATACATGTTATTAATTTGTCTTAGCCTATTACATAATTTTAATATGTTTTAGCTCCAACTGAATTAATGTGCAAGTTTAATATGTCCTAGCTGCTGCCAAAATTAATTTGTCTTAAGACTAATTAATTTTGCTGATTTATTAGGTGCAGTTGCATACATGAACGACTTGAATGAAGGACTGCTGATGGTTCAGCTCTTCCAAGCATCTCTTCGAGGAGTCCAATGGCCAAAAGAGTTGCTCCTTTATGTTTCCCAAGCTGCCCATTAATTTCACCAACCATTCAGTTGAACAAGGCAGTGCATTTAAGCCTATTAAAGCACCATACCTGAACATAGACATGGCCAATCAGCTACCAATCACTCCAAGTTCATTTCAACTAATTATACATCATCTAGAAGCTGTCCAATGACGTTTTCAAGGCTGAAGAAACCTCTTGACATTTTCATGAATTATTTTGGAATTTTGTGAGATTTACTTCTCTCAAATTTTGTCCAAAGACTTAGCTTGCCTTATCTGTTGTCAGTGGTGTCAATTTTTGTCTTTTCTGAACTTATCACTCTAATCTGAGTGTGGTGTTCAACCCAAACTTATACCTTTGGTTCCCACCTTTTTAGGTAACGGGTCAAGGTCCTTTTATTTCCATCACCTATCCACCTTAAGGTCGTATAAGTCCTGGGTCAGCACTCTTTCATGGTGTTGGTTCGATCTTGACACTTAAGATTTACTTCCATCACATCCAAACTGCCACTATTCCGTTTTATTTTTCTTTGATAGCCGAACCTTAAAAAACTTAAACTTAGCTATTCTTGAGTCTATTTAGATATCTAACTCCATACTTAGTCAATTACAAACCATACTTTAAAATCAGAATGGTACTTCTTCGTTAGACGATCGGGCATCTACAATGACTCAACTCACCATACCGGGGTGAGATCGTATCATTTGGTATCAGAGCTACTTAAAAACAAGAAGCACGAACGTTCAGAGCTATCCCGGAGTAGGTTCGTAAAAAAATCATGACCAAAAAGTACTCAATGTATTTAGCATTTTGTAATTGAAACAAAAAAAAAGAAAAGAAGAAGAAATTTGAAATTTATAAAAAAGTGTTCAATTCTGTGTTATTCGATTTCCAAAGTTCTGTCGAAGTGTTGAAAGTTTGTATTCATATTTTGTAATTCCCAATCATCAATTTCTTACTACTATCACCATCTACCTTCACGCTACACTCAAAACCAAATTAGTTTCTTTCAGCCAACCTTGCACCCAACATCATTACCATTGAAACCCCTTTTGAAGCAAATCCCTAGACTACGATAAAGCCTAAACAAGTTTTTTTATGACATCACGAGAGAAGAACGAGTGGAAAAAGGCACGAGTGTAGTGAGAGCATTAGAGAGAAGAAAAAGCCATTAATAGTGCAAACACAAGTGGGAGTGCCATCTATTTTCCTTTCGAGTAAAACGTGAGGATTTACTGTGAGGTCCATTTTACATGTCTAGAAGTCCTAAACGCAATATGGTGGAAGGAGGCAGACGATAACCAGTAAGAAACATTGCACCCGATGGAGGTGGAGTACCGAACTTGGCTCAACAGGCCCTTTTGCGAGAGTTCCAATGCATGCTTCAGAATGAGTTGGAATCAATCAACGAGTGCTTGGATCAAGTCGAGGAGAGGGGCCAACGAGAGTGGACTCCCCAAGGTCCACAAAGAGAACGAGGCCACCCTAAAATTAACCAAGATGACCTCTATGACCAAAGTGAAGCCGAAAACCAAAGTGAAAGGCGGAAAGGTCCAAGGAACTGAGGCATTAGAGAACGAGGGCGAGTGGACGATGACTTGAAAAATATTAAACTCTCCATCCCACTCTTTCAAGGAAAATCTGATCTGAAAGTTTACTTAAAGTGGGAGAAGAAGATTGAATTGGTTTTTGAATGCCATAATTATTCCGAGACCAAGAAGGTGAAGCTAGTAGTGATTGAATTTTTTGACTACGCCATGATTTGGTGGGACTAACTCACCACAAGTCAGAGAAGGAATAGAGAATGACCAATAATATCTACTTGGGTCGAGATGAAGGAGGTGATGTGAAGGCGATTTATTCCATCTTACTACCACTGAGAACTCCACCAAAAACTCCAAAGCCTTACCCAAGGTACAAAGAGTGTTGAAGACTACTTTAAAAAGATGGAAATCGCAATGATCTGTGTGGATGTCTAAGAGGACTGTGAGGCAACAATGGCACGATTCCTAGCTAGTCTCAACCGAGACATTACCAACATCGTGGAGCTTCAACACTATGTTAAAGTCATGGACATGGTACACATGGCCATCAAGGCAGAAAAACAACTCAAGCGAAAAGGCATCGTTCGAGGCTATTCCACCATGGGCACATCAAGATGTATCCAAGGCACTAGCAAAAATAATCCACCGAGCCATGCCAAGGAGCACATAGTGCTAGCCAAGACGAGCAAGCCTATTGGTGCCACTAGTAAAGGTAAGGCAACCGAGTCATTTTCCAATGGAATGAGGGACATCAAGTGTTTCAAGTGCCTCTGAAGGGGGTATATCGCCAGCCAATGTCCCAACCGTAGCAATATAGTGGTACGTGCAGACGAAGGCGAGGCCCAATAAGCCTAAATTCTGAAGGAGAACATACTCACAGATAGAAACAAATGCTCCCCCTAAATACTCTCCCGTAATTACTCAAACTTAACAATCACGAAAACGGATGCATTAACTTGCAACCCCCCAGATTTACCAAATCTGAATATAAGATGTCACAATACTTACATACTTAACAAAATTTTACAATTGGTGAAAACCATACTAGATGTACTTCTTATTTATTTAAAATTATTTTTAAGTCAAAAGATTTGAATGAAATGTTTATTATTTATAACAGACTCTTAAAAGCAGTATAAAGCATTACAACTTAAATCTTTGATAAGACAGGCATATTTGTGGCGTATAATACTATTTTCCATTTCAAAACATATTCCCAAAAGTGTCCCTCTATATGCATAATATCGCACTACGATCAAACCACCTTAATGCATTCCTGGCTTGGTCCTTTTTGGCGAACTGGTTCAACTCAAGAACCTGCATTACAAATAAACATCCATAAGTTCAATGGACCTTAATAGTCTCAATCAGTTTTACCTTTTAACATCACTGAAGAAATCCTCAGCTTTAAGATCCTAGACTTCCTTTCAAACCTTGGCTGAAACTTTTCTGATTTTTGATTGACAGATAACTATACACCAATCTCTATACTTGAACACCTTATAGACAGTCCACCTGACCAGCGAATCACATACTTCACATCATAGTTCAAATCCTATTACACAATCTCTTGGAAGATAGTAGTTGGATACACTCCTCAAAACGATATTTATATAGATACTACTATTGACTGATTCTCCTACTAACTCTAGTGGCTGTCAAAACGCCGTTTACACCGAATCTTCAAATTAATCCAGACAAACATACTTACTTAGATGAATGTATCATTTTAGATCATCTAATATATTTCCAAATAAATTTGATACATAATGTAAAAATATTCAGGTTTGGTAGACGTTTACCCCACCGTACCTCTGGATACACCAAATTCTCCATCCTGGTGGATTACTAAGGTGGATTCCTCGTTCGGATACACTACTGAGAATTCTTTCAGAAAATGATTCAAAGGCATACCCAAATTTCACTACGAAGGCGATCTAACCACTCACCACTTAGGCATTATAAAATTCGTCATTCAACATTTCCATACAATACGCCACAAAGATGTTTTAGATAATTCGCCATAAAGACTTTACAGATAACTTGCCATAAAAGCTTTTCAGATAATTCACCATAAAGGCTTTACAAATAATTTGCCACAAAGGCTTTACAGATAACTCGCCACAAAGGCTTTACAAATAATTCACCATAGAGACTTCTCAGATAATTCGCCATAAAGGCTTTACAGATAACTCACCATAAAGGCTTTTTAGATAGTTCACCACAAAAGCTTTCCAAATAACTCACCACAAAGGCTTGGTTTGGTTTGCCACCAAGGCACCACATCAACTGTAACAGCCTGTTTTAGTAAAATTGGAATAGTGGTTTTGGACCACAAATCTGTTGTTAAAATCTTTATTTTATTATTATTTTAATGTCTACAGCATGTTAGTATTATCGTATAAAAATTTTGTTAAGAAATTTTAACATTTAAATGCTTAATTTGATAAAAAGGACTAAATCGCATAAAGTGCAAAACTTGAGTTCTATAAGCTAAAGGTATTAAATGGCTATAGAACCTTAAATTATGAACCCTTGTCTGGTGATTAGACCATTAATAAAGTTAGTGGAAGCACATGGCTTGGTATTAGTGAAAATTTTAATGTTTTAAAAGGGAAAAATGGTAAATAAGTAATTAAACTAAATTAAACTAAGTAAATAATGTTCATCTTCTTCATTTTCATCAAGCAACCACCGAAATTTCTTATTTAAGACATATCTAGGGTTCAACCATCACTCTTTTGCTTGCATGGTGAGTTTTTAAGCCTCGTTTTTAATGATTTCTATGATTTTAGGATCGTTATAACTTAATCTAGCTAGCCCGAGGGCAAATTTGTAAAATTGTTAAAAGATTAGAGTTTTTTCGTGAATAAATATAGGTTGTTTTTGATGTTTTATGAAAGAAAATGATTAGTTGTTTATAGATAAACAACTTTTGTTAAGTGATTTTTGATAAAATTGTCAATTATGGATTAAATTAAAAAATAGAAATATTACATGGTGAAATTATGAAATAAATGAAATGTAGGGCTTGCTAGGGACTTATATGAATTTCGGCTATGGTGGGTGATACGAACTGCCTCGGTGTTGAGTCGAGTCGTATTTGAGTTTCCCGATCGTGAATTGAGTAGGATAGATTCATTTCAGTTTAAAGTAAACAAAATAGAGATAATGGCTTCAAACAAAGGCAGTAGACAAAATAGATAAGAAACAATAATGAATTAATTGGCTAAGACTGAGAATGAACCAACAATAATAGATTGTTGACCCGAATCTCAAAATGGTTCTTAGGCGTTTATCGGTTTAAAGAAACAGCAAGAAACCTTGACCCTCTATCAACTATGATAGGAACCAAATGTATATTGAACGCCACACCAAAGGTGATAAGTTCGGCAAACAAGAAAAGATAGAGGCCACAAGCTATGTTTGATAAGTCAAATCAATTCCGTAAGAACAAAGAGAATTGAATAACTCACAATTCAAAGATTTCATATATATTAAGCAAAAAGTCATTTCTCTAAGGCTGATTACATCTATTTGTAATGCTAGAACAAGGTAACCGAATGGTCAAAAACATCCAACTTAATGTGCTATAAAAACTCATGTCTTTTCTTATGCTTGAACCAAATAAGTTCTTCCATAAAATCACTTTAATTCAGCTGATTTAAATGTCTTTAATGGCTTAAAAATGACTCTTGAGTTGTCCTTGGCCAGCTGAATAGACACCATCTTTTAACCAGCTCCTTAATGACATTTAAAAGGCTTGATTAAATTCTCTTGAAAGCTCCAAAAAATGGCTGGAAGAAGAAGTGTTGCTTCTGAATTTTAAAGGGCATAAAATGCTCTTTAAAAACTCTTTTAATGATTTTTAAGCTTCCTTTATAACAACCCCTTTAATTGTAACTGAAAATAACTTGAACAACCACTTAATTCAATGTATAACAGCCTTAAATTTAACCACTATGAACTAAAAAGTCACCTACAATAAACACATTAAAATGAGTTTATTAAACACATGAAAACACTTATTAATCATAACACACATTATTACTTACTTAAATAAATGAACTAAAACATATATGCAATAATTATTCCATCAACTAGTTTAATTAAAGAAGCATAATTAAATGAACTTAACTCATGCATCAATAAATAATCCTAGGAACTAGATTAATTAAGAACAACACTTATTAAATAAAGTTCAACAAAAACACTTCTTAATTAAAACTAAGATGAGTTGAATAAATGTCCAGCAACTCATTTATTAAACTAAGATGCTTAAATGCATGGTTTTGAAATGCAAATTTAACTAACATGAAAGTTACATAATTAAACTAACTTGACTTAATTTAATGATGCAAACTTAACTAACATGAAAGTTACATAATGCATGACTTTATTAAATGCAAAACACATATTAATGATGTGCAAACTATGACATAATTAGAAACACAAACTAAAATAACTAAAAATTAATGAATCAAAGTCCTTATTTTCCAGCAGCCAATTTGACAAACTGAAATTAAAAACTTCATTTTGCACTTGGGCCCCTCCAGTTTGGGCCAATCTCGGTAGCATCGAGTTGTGTCGTAACATGATGTGACTGGGATCACATCAGTGGGCTAATGTAAAATTACATAAATTTTCATTTTATAAGCTAGGGACTAAATTGAAATGAAATCAAAATAATAGGGGCAAAAATGTAATTTTTCTAAATTATGAGTTTGGGTTAAATTGAGTAAAATAAGTATTGAATTGAACTAAATTTATTTGTTTAGATCAAGACAAACCTCGTACGGCTTTAGATCAGGGCAAAGATAAAGTTTCAGAATAGCCGTCGCCATATCTACGTTTAATCGTCGGGGTAAGTTCGTATAATTACATTGTATTTGTGTGCCTTTATTTGAAATATACATGTATTGTGGACTGCTATATATATATCAGTTACATATCTAACGATGTTATGTCGACTACCGAGCCCATTTGAGCCTTAGGAATTCGTAGTATACAAATGACATGTCATTAGGGTTTACATGATTCGGGTGCTGGTCTTGAACATCCTACCATTGGTTGAGGTTCAACATGTGTTGCGAATACTCCATAGCTTGTGCGAGCAACATCGTGTAGCTACGTTCTGACCCACAGCTCGTGTGAACAGACCCATTTTCACAGCTTATGTGAGTAATCTAATTCACAGCTCGTGTGAGCATACATGTATAGGAATTGACATATTACAATTATATGAGTTAGCACACTATGTGAACTATCCCAGGTATCCAATGGTATTCTAAATGATTCAATGGGCATGATTTGAAAGAGAATGGTAAGAGTTTGATACGAACAAAGACATGAACACATGTGAATTACATTGAATTGGTGATACATGGTATAATGAAAGTTGAGATGGATAATACATGCATATGATACATGATTAAATGTTGTGATCATCCATGATTAATTGGTTATGTTATATGCTTATATGGCTAACATGTTTGGTGTAAATGCATAGGCTTTGGCCAACTTGTGGTTGGATTATGCCATGTTTGACTTATTTATTATGTGATGAAATGGTAAGTTGAGTTTTACATTATGCGAACTTACTAAGCATTTATACTTACTCTATGTTATTTTTTCGTGTTTTATAGTGAATTGGAAGCTCGCTCGGGTTGAAAGCTTGTCGGAGTTATATCACACTATCCATCGGCTAAACGATAGATTTTTGGTGTTCTAAATGTTGGTTATAATGACATGTATAGGTATTTTGCTTGATGAAGTAGCCATTTGTTGTGGCTTGTGTTTATGGTATTATGGGTGATGAAATGGTACTAATTTTGGCATGTATATATTTGGTCTTAAAATGGTTGATATCTTGGCTCATAATGCTTGAACGATTGAAGATGGAATGGTAGCTAAAAATGCATGTTATAAATGGTCTTGTGACATGTTTGAATGTGGCGATTTGGTATACTTTTTATATATGATATATATATAGCTATTGGTGCTAGATGTTAAATGGTATGATATTTAATAGGTAAACGTAAGTTTTGATATAAATTTAGTTATAAGTTAGTTGAACTTTTGGTCAAATTGTGTATATAATTATACATGTTTAATTGTTATGATTGAGGTGCCTTTTGGGCATATTGGTTGTATGTATATGTACTTTATTTGAATAGCTTATTATGGCATGGTTTGGTGCACTTTGGAGTGCTTGATTATATGTGGAAAATTAGTTATGGGTGGATGCATGTTTGGGTAAGAAAAATGGCTTGGAAATGGCCTATTTTTCGTCCACACTGCCAGGGACACGGACATGTGTCTCAGCCGTGTGTGACATACAACCAGGCGACACGACCATGTGTCCTCTGTGTGACAGCCCAAAGTTGACCCTAGTCGGGAAGTGGTTTCGGGACCGCTAAACCGAGTCACCGAAATGTTTGAATGTGATAATTATCGTCTAGAATATGTAATTATGAATGTGTGAAAATTTCAAGCTTCAATTTGGTTGATTTCATGTGAATTTAGTCAATAGGACTTATGTGAGAAAATTCTAAAATGTGATAGGTCAATGTGTGAGGACCTATTAGTGCATGTGGACAAAGGGGGGACTTGCATGTCAAATTCCCCTCCCCTACTAGTAGTGGCCGGCCATGACAAGCATGGTAGACCAAGTTTGATGGCCAAGACATGTCATAGACATGTTTTGTTGGTGCATCATGGGTGGAAAAAAATAAAATAATAGGCATGGAAATTAAATAATGAAAAGGAGTATGATGAATACACAAAAAAAAATGTGTAGTTGATTCTTCCCCCCCCATTGCCGTGAGCTAAAGAAAAGAGAGGAGAAGATCTTTGTTCATCCTTTTCTCACTTTCATTTAGCCTAAATTAGAAAGAAAAACAAAGAAAAAAATTTCTCATCCTTTGGTTCATCCTTGGCCAAAAATTTTAAGGAGGAAAGAAGAAGAAAGGTGAAGAGATTCGGCCATGCATGTAGCTAGGCTAAGGTATGTTTGATGATGTTCCATGAGATGCATGCATGTTTTAGTTGTTAGCTTGAGTTCTACCTAGCCCATGGTCTAAATCTTGCTATGTGATGGAAATGGCACTTGACCATGGATGCATCATTCTTGGTTGATGTTTGAAGTTGTGGTGATGAGGCATGAGGATGAGTTAAGATTCGGCCTAGGTGGAGGTCGTGTTAATGCCATTGCATGCAAAATATGAAGCTTGTTAATGATGCATGTGATGATGGCTTGATGATTCTTGAACCTCCTTTTTAGCATTTTTGTGTGAGCACATATGTGCATTGGTTGCTAAATGGAGAAGAATCGGCTAGCAAGATGTGTGCTAAGGCCGAATGTAACTTTGCATGTTAATGAGCAATGCATGTGTTAAATTGATGAAAAGGGGGAGGATGCTTTACTAGTGTGTATATGTGTGTATTAAGTGTTGAAATCGACCCCAAAAATAGACATGCATATTCGGCCAAGGGGAAAGAAATTAGCTAATATGTTGTGTTGATGCATGATTTTTGCATGTATGAGACTTTAATGTCTAATGTATAAATATGGGCTAAGTGCCTTGTGTTCATCTTTTTGATGCCTAAATGATGAAATCAATTTATTTGTTTAATTAAGCTCAAGAGCAAAGGGGAAATAAATCCGATAAAGGGAAGGAAAAAGTGGTCGAATAGTTAGCGGAATCGTTCGACAACACCCGAGGTAAGTTCTTGAGTAAGAGAGCTTAAATTACGATGTGATTAAATCATGCTCTATGTGTGGCTATTGAGCCGAATGTGCAAGGACGATATGTGCCTTGTGTTTGAGTTTCGCAAATGAAAATGAAATATGAATGTGCCATGAATTATTGTTAGATGTGCATGATTAATTGAATGCTGTCCGGGCTAAGTCCCGAAGGCTTTGTGCTAAGTGAATATATCCGGACTAAGATCCGAAGGCATTTGTGCGAGATACAAATTCCGGGTTAAGCCCCGAAGGCCTTTGTGCGAGATACTAAATCCGGGTTAAGTCCCGAAGGCATTCGTGCGAGTTATTAAATCCGGGTTAAGTCCCGAAGGCATTGTGTGAGTTACTAAAACCGGGCTATGTCCCGAAGGCATTTGAACGAGGAGCTATATCCGGTTAAATCCCGAAGGTACGTGATTTGGTAATGAATGAGCTTGCTGTAAAATTCCAGCGAATACTCGAAAAACATCCCAATATGGGGATATGTTACGCATGTGTTGAATTTAATCGAGCCCTTACAAATAAATGTTCGCTCAGTTGATAAACGAGCTACCGGCCTTCGGCTAAGTTAGTCTATTGTGTATGTACATATGGGTTGTTAATGTTGTGAAGCAAGTTTGATATCGGTAAATTGCGTATTATGAAATATTCCGTTTAGCTAAATGTGTGTTATTCTTTGTTTATGCTGGAATTCCTTGCTCAAAACTTACTAAGCATAAATTGCTTACTCGTTACACTGCTCCTCTGTTTTATAGATTTTTGGTTCTCCAGCTATCGGACTCGGGATCTTGAAGTCGAAGTCGCCCACACTATCAAAGGCTCTTTTGGGTACTATTTTGGTTGAATTTTGATATGGCATGTATAGGACTACCCATTGGTGTTTTTCGAGTACTTTATGAAATGTATAAGTGTACAGCCATGCGAAAATGGCTTGTAAAAGTGGAGTATGGCATTAGACCATTCGTGTTTATGAATGTATAGATGGTTTCATGATGTAACTATAGTTGGAATGGAAGTGTTGAGCAAATGATCAGCCATTGGAATGGCTAAGTATGATCATATGTGGGCATATGTATGACAAGGCCCTAGTTGGTCCATGAAACCCCGAAAATAGGTAAGGTTTACTTTGAAAACAGAGGCTGACAGCAGCAGTGGTGTGGATTGGAAAAATCACAAGAATTCGTAGGAGTGGAGTTAAATAGTGAATAAATTATGTAATCGAACCTTGATGAATCTACTTTCATATGAAAGTAACGAAACAATCATATGAACAGTACAGTAAGAGATATTCGGGTTCTTGTGGGACAGGGCCAGAACAGTTTCTGGATTCCCTGTTCCGACTTTGGAAATTCACTATAAATTGATCAGAGATAATTAGGAGTCATACCATATATGTATGGATTCCTCTCTGAGTCTAGTTTCCATAGAAACAAACGGCATCAGTATTGAAGCTCTGTGCAGAGAGATATCCAAGTCGTAATGGGAAAAGGTCAGTGTAGTCGACCCCTGTAACATGGGAGACTTTGACTAATAAACTGTACTAATTGGCCAGACAAAAAATTCTAGAAAAAAATACATAGGTGGGGACATGAGTCTAGTTTCAGGGAAAAATCACAAAACTGATTTTCGAGTTGTGAAACTCAAGATATGATTTTTGAAGCGACTAGTACTCAGACTGGGCAGTGTCTGGAAAAATTTTTCAAAGTTTGTTAACATCTCGTGTCCGACTCCGTTGTCGTCTCGGGTTCGGGGTGTTACACTCTGTAGCTTACAAAGGGTTGCAAGTCAGGCTGTTACATGGCCTAGCGCAAATCCTGGCACACGGGCATGTGAGGCCATTTTGAAGTGATGCGATCATGGTCAAGGACTCAACCAAAACAACTTTTGATCCAATTGAGTTGCTGATACGAATCAGTTTGGTAATGTGAGTCGAGTCGTTGATGTGGCCGATCGTTAAAATGAGAAGTATCATTCGATTTAGAACAAAGGGATTAAATTCGACTAAGTGTGCTATTTAAGTTCCAAAATAGGGTCAAAATGGCTAAGTAAGATATGTAATGGATTCGGTTAAGCAAAAAGACTAAGGTGATTTGGAGATGGAAATGCGAATGGCTCGATTGGCTTTAAGGTCAAGAAAGAACTAGTACTAAAATGGAGCACCAACCCAGATCTTATAAGACACTTAAAGGTGATGGAATAGGACCTTAACCCAATACTTAGGTAAGTGATAAGTTAGGTATAATGGGGTGAAAGCCACACTCGGGATTAAGTGATAAGTTCAAAGAAACAAGATAGACGCCACTAGCTATGCTAGATAAGCCAGGTTGAGTCTAAAACGAAATAAGAAAGTTGAAAAACTCACAAAATGTTATAAAAATTAATCAAAGGTTCAAAAGTTCCTTACAAATGAACAAGTAAAATATTTATAGCCTTCTACAAGCTAGCTGAATAGTCAAACTTAAAGGCTAAGAAAAACTAATAATTTCCAAAATTAATTCACTAAAATGTCTTAGAGAGATTCGGCTGAATGGGAGCTTCATTGGCAAGCTTAAGAATTAAGTAAATGAATCTTGCAAGATGAATACACCGGTAGGCTAAGGGCCATGTCTAGGTTCGGCCAAGCCCTTAAATTTCTCATTGAATTGGCACCTTTTGGCTGAATAGTTGGGAGCATTAAGGAGGGTTTTTGAGCAGCCAAGTAAGTGTGAAAAGCCAGCTATGAAGGGTCATTGGTGTGTGAACAATATCAGCTGAATAGTCTTTGGGTGTGAAAGCTCAAAGCTGAATGGTCTCTAGGTGTGGAAAGAACCTTCAGCCGAATTAAACAAATGTGGAAGCTTTGGTGACCTTTGCAATGCACGATGGGCTACTTAGGGAATAGCAGCCAACAGTCTTTATCTTAATTGCAAGTCTTCCTTAATGCTGCTCATGCATTCTCTCAATTGGGGTGGCAAATTAATGGTCCTTTAATGTCATTCCATGCTTGAAAAAATAGAAGTCTACATGCCTTCTTAATTGCTTGCTTTTGCATTGATCAAGAACTTGTTTAGGAAAAACAACCATCAGCTCTTCCTCATTTAATTGCCATCCATATACCCATGCACACATTAAATTCGACAGCAACCACTTCTTTAATGCCATCCATTTACCTGCACTTAAATATTAGCTGGAGACATAATAAATGCAACAAATTAGATGATATCAAGACACAATAAAATTCGGCTGCACAAGACAACTTAAATGGGCAGATTCGGCTGGACAAATTAATTATCTACAAATATTAATTGTCCTTAGCTTTACACATTAGAACATGCATTAATTAAGAACACGTTTAAACTTTGATTTAATTTGTTCAGCATTTAGACACACTAAGTACGAAATTATTGGAGCTGAACTTAAACTATTTTAACTAACTTAATTAAGTAAAATTTATTCTAGCAAACTAAAAGCATAAAATTAAATAAATTGAAGTTCAAGCTCAATGAGCTAGAATAAGCTCGAATTGAACTCCATTGAGCTGGAACAAGCTAGTTCAGCTTGCAAGAGTTTGCGAACGGCGCTTGATGAGTTGAACCAAGGACATTTTCAGGCCGGGGTCGTATCATTCCCCCTTCTTTGAAGTGACTTGTCCTCAAGTCGAGCCATTAGTTTTCTCAAAAGCATTCGCACATCTTGCCTTGGTTGAAAGGAGTGAATGGAAAAGGAGAGATCTAAAATTTATAGCCATGAGTTAGCAAGCAAGAAGCAATGCAAACAAATTTTTAGTCCTAGCATAATCTTATCAAAACAAGTATAACACATACGAATGGACAGGTTCAAAACAACATGTTGACAATTATGCAAACAAATTAATTTACGCGCCAATGCCTTGTCAAATATTCGAAACAGAAATGGAAATGTTCTAAGGCATTCAAACGTCCCAAATTGTTTCCACAAGTCATAACCAGAATGTGAATAATGGGTCAAAAGATAGACATAATCATCACAAACAAGTATTTGAAAAGATTCACATGATTCATGAATTGGCTTGGTTGGACATTGTAATTTTTGTTTAATCATATGGTCACCAACAAAGTCACAAAGATAAAAAAACAATAATCTTTTTATCAACAACCAAAACAGATAGATCATCATCAAGCAAAATAGAATAATTAAGCACGTCACAATCTAAGTGTTTTACAAAAACTAAATCATCAACACGAATTTTTAACAACATCCAAGGAGAACAGAAACATTTCATGACTTTCAAGTATCTTACATTTATGAGCAGAAAAATAAAGATCATTTTTACCTTGCTCGATCAACACAAACCTTCACTCCTCGGGGGTATAGAGTAGTCGAAACTCCTTGGTTGAATTAACCTTTTCAAAATGGATCTCCATACTCGACAATAGAGAATGCATAACAACAAATCGAAATTATAAAAATAGATCAAGAATCCATCCAAACGATGATACGCACTCGCCTCGATTAATAAATTGAGTCGTAGGATTTGCCCGATCGTGAATAAGAAGTAAGTTGAAGATTTTTCAATATAAGTTAAAAGAAAAAGGATTATTTAGGCTTAAATGGGTTTGATGGGTTAAGAAATGATTCAGAATAACTATGGATGCAATTTGGGCTAAGGATTCAAAAAGCTGAACTAACACAATAGAAGTGCGTTAACCCGTAACTTATGAGAACGCTTAGGTTGGTAAGGTATTGATGGAAGGATTTGACAAATGAATAGAAAACTTCGACCCGCTATCAAAGATGATAGGAACCTCCGCATGATTTGAATGCCACACTTTTGGGTTTAAAGTGACAAGTTCGGATAGAAACAAAGACAAGTTTGACGCCATAAAGATGCTTGATAAGTCACACAAGTCTTTGGAGAAAATCGAGAGTTGAAAACAACCTCACAATTTGACAAAGTTCTAAATTTGTTCATTAACCTCCAAATGTGGATTACATAGCATATTTATAGGCTGGACTAAGGCTAGTCGAATGGTCTCTTTGACAGCTCCTTAAGCCTTAAGTTTCTTTAGGAAACTTCCTAGAAATTTCCTAAGTACATTCTTAATTAAAATCTAAAAAATTATAATTCTAGAATGGATGATTCAGCTGGACTCTTAATGATAAAAATCCATATTCAGCTAAGGTGTTTTAATGAGCTTAATTGCTACTTTGGGAAAGAGAAATGGCCAGCTTGAAAATACATGCACCTTTGGCCGAATATGAGTAGCCTCCAACTTTATTAGCTGCTAGAATTTATGAGGCAACTATTGGCCATTGCTCCCCACGAAATTGACTCATGGAGAAGCTTAAAACAGCAGCTGGAAGTCTATTGATCTACCCAAACAGTCAGCTGAAAGCACAAGGCAGCTGCACTTTAAATGCCATTCATGCATGTGCCAAATACATGCTCCTCCTTTAATGACTTCCTTTGCCTTTAAGCTAGCTGATTCATCTGAAAAAAAGTGCCAAATAAATTCGGTTAAGACATATTTAATACTCATGAAATCAGCAGCTGAAACATATTAAAATTCTGCACATTAATTCGGCTAAGACAAGTTAATTAGCAGCCATTAATAAATTTGTCTTGATCTAGACACATTAAAACTTTGTAATTAAACTAAACATATTTAATTTATGACTAAACATGGACATATTAAAAACATGTACTAATATAAGACATATTTAATAATCTCAATTAAAATGTCCAGATTTAAACACATTTATTTAATTAAATGATTTGAGCTGATTTAAACTAACACAACTAATTTAAATTATTCAAATAAATGCAATCAGTTCATTGAACTAGTTAAGTGATGAATTGAGCTGACACAAGCTAAATCAACCTATAAAAAGGTGCGAGTCAAGCTAGTTGAACTGGGCGTTTTATGTTCAGCCAACCCATCACTCCACATTCGAGCAATTTAGTTTGCTATGGCATCTTGGAACCTCTTGGCGCGTGCTCGGGTGATTGGCCCCAAAGGCAGTTCCATGGATTCGACATCTAGCTTCTTGGGCGAGCTCGTATCATCCCCCCTTTAAGGCTATTCATCCTTGAATCGCCACCTATATCAAAAGGAGAGATATCAGCAATGTTAAAACTTGCACTCACTCCATACTCACCTGGTAAGTCAATTTTGTAAACGTTATCGCTAATTCGTTCCAACACTTGGAATGGACCGTCACCCCTTGGTTGAAGTTTGGATTTCCTTTGTTTGGGAAATCGTTCTTTGCGCATGTGGATCCAAACCCAGTCACCGGGTTCAAATACAACTCGTTTGCGTCCCTTATTGGCTGCTCGAACATATTGTTCGATCCTCCTCTCGATATTATCTTGGACGTTTTTGTGTAGTTGTTTGACAAACTCGGCCTTTTTTTTGCCGTCTACATGCACTAGCTCATTAGCAGGCATAAGAACTAAATCAAGAGGGGTAATAGGGTTAAAACCGTATACAACCTCAAAAGGAGAATACTTTGTGGTTGAATGAACAGTTCGGTTGTATGCGAACTCCACATGAGGTAGACACTCTTTCCACATCTTTAAATTCTTTCGTTAGATGGCTCGTAGTAAAGTTGACAATACTCGGTTAACTACCTCAATTCAGCCATCTATTTGGGGATGACATGTCATTGAGAACAGTAATTTAGTGCCCAATTTCCCCCACAACATCCTCCAATAGTGACTTAGGAACTTTGTGTCACGATCAAAAATGATGGTTCGAGGAATCCCATGCAACCTAACAACTTCCTTGAAAAACAGATTAGCAACGTTAGTAGCATAATCAGTTTTATTACAAGGTTGAAATGGGCCATTTTCAAAAAACGGTCTACAACAACAAATATTGAAATCCTTTCCTCGTTTAGTTCTAGGAAGGCCCAGATTGAAGTCCATTGAAATGTCAACCCATGGTGCATCGAGAATAGGCAACGGGGTGTATAAACCATGTGGTTTAATTCGTGACTTCGCCTTCTTGTAGGTAATGCAACGTTCTCACTTCCTTATTACATCACGTTTCATTTTAGGCCAAAAAAAATGCTCATGCAATATTGCTAGAGTTTTAGCAACTCCAAAGTGGCCCATAAGTCCACCACTATGATCTTCATCGACAAGTACGTTTCGCACTGGTCCTTGTGGTACACAGAGCTTGTCTTCACGAAAAAGATAAGCATCATGCTGAAAATAGTTTTCCAAACACCTTTTCATGTATAGCAAAGGACACATGAAGAGCTGCTGTTTTTCCTTCTTCCCAAAGCTGACCATTTAGATGCTTAATTCTTTTCACATTGATGGACGTTCTTTTCACATGGCATGGCTGTTCGATTTTGTGCATTCACACACAAGGCTACTCACATTCAACTTTCACACCTGATGGCCATTAGAGTACTCAAGACACCATTAAAATCATCAAGGCTGTTCATCTAACCAAAGCAGCACAATTAAAGTCATTCAAGCACTATGGCCGAATCTACTTGAGTTAAACTCAGCTCCCAAAACACCTTAATTAATTTCCAGCTGAAACCAACCATTTAGAAGCTTTCTGTTGACGTCCTCTATTCACAAGGAACTTCAAGGAGTTGGTTGGAAATTTCATCGAACTTTCAGCTCATTAAAAGCTAAAATCAAATGTCCATTTGGTTACTAAGTGTCCATTCTGCTATTCTAGGAATTTAGCTATAAATAGTTTGCTTTGTAATCATTTTTGGGATAGACAATATACTTTCACATTTCTATGAATTTTAATTCATTTGTGAGTTTCTTCAACTCTCTAAATTCATTCAAGAGTCAAGTAGACTTATCTAGATTGCTAGTGGCATCTTTCTCATTTCTTTGAACTTATCACTCCAATCCTGATGCGAACCTGGTTGCATCATGTTTCGACACAACTCGATGTCATCAAGGGTGGCCTAAACTTGAGGGGCCCAAGTGCAAAATGAAACTTGATCCAGCTCAATCGATTTCAATTCAGCTCAATTTTAGCTCAATGAGCTTGTTCTTAGCACAATGAGCTCATTTTTTTAGCTTACTTTAGTTTGTATTTATTTTGCTGGAATAAATAAATAAATTGCTGCTAGTTAAATTAGTTAATTAATTTAAGTTAATAAATTTGTTAAAATGCAGACATATTAATTTTTATGTTAAATGTGTTTTATTTGTTTTATTTAATGCATGTTTTAATTTGTCTAAGTCTATTGCATGTTTTTAATGTGTCTTAGTCAATGCCAAATTTAATTTGTCTTGTTAAGATAATATTAAATTTGTCATAAGTTAATTATTATGTTAATTAGTGTGTTTAAATTATATTAATGCATGTTCAGCTGAATTTTGTGTAATTAATGTTGTTCATGTGTTTATGTAGGTAAGCCGAATGTGATGTGTTTAATGTAAGGTTCATGAACGGCTTGGTGCAATGTATGGGAGTGTGCATGCATAATTGAGGTTCAATGGAAGGCATTTAAGGGAGCACAAGTACTTCGGAAGTTCATGCAAGAGGGGGCTACTGAATGTTCATGCATTTGCACATTCAAGGACCGAATTTATGGAAGAACATACCTTGGGACGTTTCAGGCATGTTCCATGTATTTTCAAGATGGCCATTCAAGTTTTCAAGGCAATTTAAAGCTCCATTCAGCCAAGGAAGATGTTAGAACAATTAAGGGGTTGCACATCGACGGAATTAAGCTTTCTTCAAGGTTAAGGACGCATGAATGCATAAAGTGAAGCAACATGATGATTCGACCAATCCATGCATCATCTCCAACATGAATCAAATTTTTAATGCTTCATTCATGCCCATTCAGCCGAATTTAGCTACAGCAAATTAATGATTTCTCATGGCTGAATTCTTAGCCATTAAGTTGCCCATTCGGCTAGCCATGCATGGTTCTATAAATAGTTGTTTATTTTCTTTGTAAAAAAAAACTTTTTGCCAAATTTATGAACGAACTATTGTTCTTGTGAGGTTCTCCCTCTCATATTTCGTGTGAGTCTCGATTAGACTTATCTAGCGTGCTAGTGGCATCAACTGAACTCCTCTCGAACTTATCACCAACCCTGGTGTGGCGTTCGTCTCTCTTTTTATACCTTCGGTTCCTACTTCTCTATAAGTAGCGGGTCAAGGTCCATCCTTCTACTAATCCTATTCGACCACCTTAACCATATAAGAACTGGGGTGACACTTTCTTTAGTGTTGCATCGTTCTTGCGTTAAGTTCCCTTTTCCATTTCCATCATTTATCCAACTACCATTTTCCTTATTTTATTCTTAAACCGAACCTACTATCATTTATAAACCTACCATCACCTTAGTCAATTTTTAAAACCATTTTGAAAGCTTACACATCCTTAGCCTAATTTCATTCTATTTCTGACAACTCAACTACTCCTCGTCGATGATCGGGCAAACTTTGTGAAATGACTCGATTAACCAGGGCCGGATCGCATCATTTGGTATCAGAGCTACTAAAACAAGGAGGGCCGATGTTCTTGTTAATCCTGGAGTAAGTTTTGAAAAAAATTCAAAAAAAAATTTGAAAAAAAAATTCATGTTGTAATTTTTATTTCCTTTGTATTTCAGCATATTGTAATAAAAAAGATACAAAAATTGAAAAAAAAAATTGAAGTTAAAAAAAGAAGAAGTGAAAGTCTTGCGAGCTTATTTTGTTTTCATTTCTTGTTATTTGCGATCATCCATTCATTCTACCATTCCTTCTTCCCCCAAAACGCCACACATACTTTGATTTTATTTTCTTGTTCAGCCTACCTACACCCGGCGTTATCCCTTGTAACCCATTTTGAAGTTGACCCTCTAAGTCGCAATAAGTCTGCTTGAAACAGAATACGAATTTACGAGAGTGAGATGAACGAAAAAAGGCACGAGTGGTGAGTGCATTAGAGCGAGCAAAAGCCTAAAAGAGAGAGTTCAAACACGAGAGTGAGTGATTTCTTCTTTGTGAGTGATCCTGTGAGGTTTTTGGTAAGGTATTTACTTTCTTTATTTTGTTTAACACTTTTCTTGTCATTACTTAATCATGTATTGAGAAACATTTTCGGTCAATGAATTTTAGTATTTGGTGAACGAGATGGGCTGAATGCTTAAAAGGAAGCTAGGTCCATTACAAAGACGTTTAGACTGAGTGAAGGAAAAAGTCCGACGAAAACAAACTCTACCGAGTTAAGAAATGGAGTCGAGATCATCACCTCGATACACGTCCAAAGGCTACTCGTGATACGAACCGGCTCGGTGATGTGAGTTGAGTTGTTGATGTGCCCGATCGTTAAAATAGAGAAGTATCATTCTTGCTTGGAGTTTGAACTTGTTCGGCTAATTGTAGACTTAACGAAGGTTTGCAAAGTGTCTTGAGAGTAGGATAGATGATGGTTTGGCTAAGAAGTGTTTAGGGATAGGATAGGTGATGGCTCAGCTAAGGAAAGTAACAAGTAAGGCAATGAAGATAGTAGGAATGGATAGGTAAACTTAAGGTCAAGAATGAACCAATACTATTAGTGAGTATTGACCCGAGACTTATTAACACTTAAGGTGATGGATAGTTGATAGAAATGACCTTGACCCACTATCTATTAAGAGATAGGAACCAAAGGTATCGGGGTTGAACGCCACACTCGGGATTGAGTGCTAAGTTCAAAGAAACAAGACAGACGCCACTAGCAAGCTAGATAAGTCTACTTGAGTCTTAAATGAATTTAGAGAGTTGAATAAACTCACAAATGAATTAAAATTCATAAAATGTCCAGGTATTTTGTCTAACCCTTAAAATTATTACAAAACAAACTATTTATAGCTAAATTCCTAGGCTAGCTGAATGGACACTTGAGCAGCTAAATGGACAATTAATTTTAGCTTTTAATAAGCTAAAAAATTCCATAATAAATCCAAATAAATTCCAGGTCTATATTCAGCTCTTTAGAATGCCATTGGACAACTTCTAGATGAAGGAGAGTCAGCTGAATGTATTTGGAAGAGTTGGGAGTTGATTGGCCATGTCTAAGTTCGGCCAAGTGCTTAAATGAGCTCCTTAAATCTTGTCTTGAGAAGTTGAATGTGCAGCAGCATTTTAATGGGAGTTTTGGAGCATGAACAGCCTAAATAGTGTGAATTGATGAACTCCAATAGCCTCCAAGTGTGAAGGGATGAAATTGATCAGCCACCAGTGTGAAAAAAACCTCCAGCAATGTGAACATCTGAAGTTGTTGCCCTGAAAATATAAATGATCAGCTAAAAAAAATGAGAAGTGCAGCTCCAAGGTTCATGTATGACCGAATATATGCTGCTCATTAAAGGAGTTCAATGAATGTGCAAATGCATGCATATCTAGCAGCCATCTTCTATGAATCGGCAAATGCATGCAAGGGCTGCCAATGTCCATGCCGATACAAGTACCTATACAAATTAAATTGAACAATTAATTAGTTTTAAACATCATAAATTCGGTTGGAACAAGGACAGCTTAAATAAGGCTGCAGCTAAGACAACTTGAATAGCTCATTCGGTTGGACAAATTAATTATCAACAAATGATAAATTTGTCCTAAACTTGACACATTAAAATTATGCACTAACTAGAACACATTTAAGCTTAATTTAAAAAATGTCCAGAATTTATACACATTAAAATTAAAATTAAATTATTTGAGCTGAAATTTAACTAATTAACTAACTAATTAAAATTAAATGCATGCAATTAAATAAATTGAAATCAAGCTCAAGGAGCTAGCATTAAGCCGAATTAAGCTCCATTGGATGGGTCGAGCTAAGAACAAGCTGGGAAAACTAAGATTGAGCTCATTGAGCTGAAGTTTAAGCTTCATCTTGCACTTGGGGCCCTCGTGTTTTGACCATTCTCGATGGCGTTGAGTGGTATTGAAACATGATGCGGTCAAGATCGCATGAACTCGTTAAGAGATTCTTATCGAGATTCCTATTCATCAAGGAATATAAAATGCGACAGCTTTGAGCTTGCAACTTTTTGATATGATGAACGAGAAAACATGAGTTATTCCTCGTACGCTTCAAAGAAGTCCTTCCCAAAGGATTATTCCCGAAGAAATGGACGAGAAGCCCACGAAAATGCTTTCTCTTTCTTTGAGACAAACATTATCTTTTTGATTCTTTTGTATCGTCCTCACATTGTAATAAAATCGAAAAAGAAAAAGAAAATGAGAGTGAGAAACAGAAAAACAAGATTGAGAATGAAAAAGAATGTGAGAAAGAAAAGACAACTGAAAAAGAAAGTGAGATTGAAGAAAGAAACGAGAGTACAACAGAAATGAGTGATATGGTAAAAGAGAGAGGATTTGAGAATGAGTTGCAAAAAGAAATAAGCAAAAAAGATGAAAGTGAACAAGCAAGGAATTTTTTTACTAACCATCCTGTGAATTCTCCTTGTATTGTTTCTTCTTTTCAGGTTCCTCGAATTTCAATTGACAACCTTTCCGATGAAAGACGCATTCGTATGATCAGCATAGGTAAGGTTGAAGATGAAATCATGCCCCACGAGTTCGAAGGTAAGCAAGGTAAGGAAATTTTAACAACCGAGTCACGGACACCAGGTTTGAAAGTTGTTGAAATACTTTTAAGTGACTTAGTTTTTAAACGCTTTCCTTATTTTGGTTTGATTAATTGCTACTCCTTGAATGTGGTTGATTTTTGTTCCGATCAACAAACCAAAGATTTAATTTTGCGTGATGTCGATTTTTCACGAAAAGCGATTAAAATTTTCAATTGTGACAATTTTGTGCACCAATTAATGCTTTGTGAAAAATCCATGAATTTGTGTAAGTCTGATTTGATGAATGTAAAAAGTTTTGATTGTTTGTCCCTGTGTATGCAAAAATCCTTTCGATTTGACCTGTCTGATTTACTGAACCCTTTGCTACACTTTGGTGTAAGTAATCAAACTCATGTTTTTAAACCTGGAATATGTTTTGGTTTGTTTTATGGGAAAATCAAGCATCATCGATTGTGTGTGAACAATTTCTGTTGTTTTGATACTTGGTTTTTGAATAAGGAAATGAGGTACGATAAATTTGATTACACTTTATATCCGTTCCTTAATCCATTTCTGTGGTTGTACCTAAAGTTCGCATTTTGATCCAACAAGGTTAATTTAGCCACGAAGCTTCGACTAAGACTTGAGAAGCTTGAATGCTTGCATGTTTGCATGCCTAAATCCTATTTGCTTGGCATGCGTGATGTCTTGGTGAAAACAAAATTTTTGTTGCGTTGCGGAACGACCGATGAAAACCGTGTTTTTCAACCCAGAGCATGTATTCCTAAGATATTGTCAACCGAAGGTGAGTATCAAATGTGTATTTTGAATCAATGTGTTGTTATGTGAGCATACCCGGGCAACCCAAGATTCACTTTTCCATCCTCTCGATCCTCCTAAAGGCCTGAATATTCGATCTCGAGCTAAGCAAATGTAAGAGGATGTGGCAGCGTTAACGAGTAGTTTTGGCATGAATTCCATCCCAAAGATGAAGGACCAGCTCGAGCCCAAACTTTGAGCAATCTGTGCACCTTAGTGCAAGCTGAATTTAACTTAGTTCAGCTCACTCGAGCTCAAGTTAGCTCATTCGAGCTCAATTCAGCTCAATCTTAACCCAATGAGCTTATTTTTTTATCTTTCTTTAGCTTGCATTTATTTTGCTGAAATAAACCATTTAATTTGTCTTTAGTTAAATTTGTTGTTTATTTTAAGTTAATTAATTTGTTAAAATCTGGACAAATAATTAATTAAGTGTTTTAATTATATCTAAATTAAATACTTAATTAATTGTGTTGTTTTAAATATGTCTGAAATTGTTAATATGTATGGCCGAATTTAATGTGCAAATTAATGAGTTCATATGCTGCTAATTTAATGTGTCTGAAATGCATTTAACTTGCTGATTTTATTTGCTACAGGTTCATGAATGGCTTGGTGCAATGTATGGGAGTGTGCATGCATAATTGAGGTTCAATGGAAGGCATTTAAGGAAGCACAAGTACTTGGGACGTTCATGCAAGAGGGGGCTACTGAATGTTCATGCATTTGCACAGTCATGGATAGAATGTAAGGAAGAGCATATCTTGGGACGTTTCAGGCATGTTCCATGTATTTTCAAGATGATCATTCAAGTTTTTAAGGCACTTTAAAGCTCCATTCAGCCAAAGGAGATGTAGGAACATTAAAGGGTTGCACATTCATGGAATTAAGGCTATTCTTCAAGGCTAAGTATGCATGAATGCATCAAGTGAAGCAACATGATGGTTCGGCCAATTCATGCACCATCTTCAAGCATGAACTGAAATTTTAATGATTTAGTGTGAACATTTTTATTAATTGTGTGAACACATAGATGCCGAATTTGAGTAGTCATCTTTTTGTCTATAAATAGTTTATTTTTTCTTTGTAAAAGGATCTTTGAACTTTTGACAAATTATTAATAGAACTTTTGTTCTTGTGAGGTTTCTTCCTCTCTTATTTCGTTTGAGTCTCGAAGTGACTTATCTAGCTTGCTAGTACGTTAACCCGAACTTATTGAACTTATCACCAATCCGGTGTGGCGTTCATCTATCTTTTTATTCCTTTGGTTCTTACTTCTATATAGGTAACGGGTCAAGGTCCATCTTCGACTCTTCATTTAATCCACCTTAAGCAATATATGTCTCGGGGCAATACTTCATATAGTATTGAATCGTTCTTGATGCTTGAGTTCGTATTTCCATTCCATTTTATCTATCAACTTATAAATTATTTCTTTGTTAAATCGAACCTATCAACCATCAAACCAAGCCCATCTTTTGAACCCATTTTGTTTACTTTCGCTTATAAATCAACCTTACTCCATCGATCTACAAAATTGAACGACACTTCTCGTTGACGATTGGGCAATCAAGTGAATCGACTCAATCAACCGAGCTGGACCGCATCAGTTGACCCCTTCTGTTTGTTCTGAGTTTTATCTTTATTCTGTTCGAGAACAAAGCATGTGAATATCATTGCCTTGCAAAGTCAAAATTCGATTTATGATTTTGGAAATTGCTCCATATTGTGGTTTAAAAGGTTTGAACATGTTTTACATGAAAATGACTTAAGATTGCATCGTGTCCTTTCTATAATGCCGATCTTAAAATTGTCACATCAAATTGAAATGGCAAGAGAATACTTTGTCTTTGACCCCGGTGCACATCATTCTATATCATTGTCTAAGGGAATCGAACCATGGAAAGTTGATTTCCAAAACCATAGCTATCGAATGCCTTGTAATTTAGTTTTGTTTCCATCGAAGAGAAAGGTAAGACTGATTTCTATTTTTGATCCCGGTATTGGTTTATTTGTTCAAATTGTGAATAAAATCTCAGAAAGTTTCTTTGTGTTTAATCTTCATCGTGTCACTCATTTGCTTAATTCTTTTGTAGGTGACAATATGAGGTGGTACCCTCCTAAAGAGGGAGGGCGTGAAAATAACCCGATTTCTTCTCAAACCATTGGTGGTTCTCAGAGTTTTGGAAATGAATCTATCCGGATCAAGAACAAAAGGGCTTGTCAATTTGAAAATTTTTTTCTCGAGCAAGTGGCCCGATTTGAGGACATATCATCTTCAAGATGGAGGGAATGATGCGAACCTGGTTACATCATGTTTCGAAACAACTCGACGTCATCAAGAGTGGCCTAAACTTGAGGGGCCCAAGTGCAAAATGAAACTCGATCCAGCTCAATCGACTTCAATTCAACTTAATTTTAGCTCAATGAGCTCGTTCTTAGCTCAATGAGCTCATTTTTAGCTTACTTTAGTTTGTATTTATTTTGCTGGAATAAATAAATAAATAAATTGTTGCTAGTTAAATTAATAAATTAGTTTAAGTTAATAAATTTGTTAAAATCTGGACATATTAATTTTTATGTTAAATGTGTTTTATTTCTTTTTTTAATGCATGTTTTAATTTGTCTAAGTCTATTACATGTTTTTAATGTGTCTTAGTCAATGCCGAATTTAATTTGTCTTGTTAAGATAATATTAAATATGTCATAAGTTAATTATTATGTTAATTTGTGTGTCTAAATTATATTAATGCATGTTCAGCTGAATTTTGTGTGATTTAATGTTGTTCATGTGTTTATGTAGGTGAGCCGAATGTGATGTGTTTAATGCAAGGTTCATGAACAGCGTGGTGCAACGTATGGGAGTGTGCATGCACAATTGAGGTTCAATGGAAGGCATTTAATGGAGCACAAGCACTTGGGACATTCATGCAAGAGGGGGCTGCTGAATTTTCATGCATTTGCACATTCATGGACCGAATTTATGGAAGAACATACCTTGGGACATTTCAGGCATGTTCCATGTATTTTCAAGATGGCCATTCAAGTTTTCAAGGCACTTTAAAGCTCCATTCAACCAAGGAAGATGTTGGAACCATTAAGGGGCTGCACATCCATGGAATTAAGCTTTCTTCAAGGTTAAGGACGCATGAATGCATCAAGTGAAGCAACATGATGATTCGACCAATCCATGCATCATCTCCAAGCATGAATCAAATTTTTAATGCTTCATTCATGCCCATTCAGCCGAATTTAGCTACAGCAAATTAATGATTTCTCATGGCTGAATTCTTAGCCATTAAGTTGCCCATTCGGCTGGCCATGCATGGTTCTATAAATAGTTGTTTATTTTCTTTGTAAAAAAACTTTTTGCCAAATTTATGAATGAACTATTGTTCTTGTGAGGTTCTCCCTCTTATATTTCGTGTGAGTCTCGATTAGACTTATCTAGCGTGCTAGTGGCGTCAACCGAACTCCTCCCAAACTTATCACCAACCCTGGCGTGGCGTTCGTTTTTCTTTTTATACCTTCAGTTCCTACTTCTCTATAAGTAGTGGGTCAAGGTCCATCATTCTACTAATCGCATCCGACCACCTTAACCATATAAGAATCGGGGTGACACTTTCTTTAGTGTTGCATCGTTCTTACGTTAAGTTCCCTTTTCCATTTCCATCATTTATCCAACTACCTTTTTCCTTATTTTATTCTTAAACCGAACCTACTATCATTTATAAACCTACCATCACCTTAGTCAATTTTTAAAACCATTTTGAAAGCTTAGCATCCTTAGCCTAATTTCATTCTATTTTTGACAACTCAACTGCTCCTCGTTGACGATCGGCAAACTTTGTGAAACGACTCGATTACCCCGGGTCGGGTCGCATCAAATTCCGATTGTGGCATTCAACCATTTGATACCTTTGGCTCCTAACTCTTTATAGTTAGTGGGTCAAGGTCCTTTCCAGCTCCTTAAGTGACTTATAAGTTTCGAGTTAGTACTCTCCATAGTATTGGTTCATTCTTGTCCTTAAGCTCAACTTTCCGTTCTATCCAACATTCTGATTTGTTTGCTTCAAAACCTTAGCCGAATCTTCATCTTCATTCACCTAGCCATGTCCATTATCATTTCACTTAGCCAATTTCAGCCCTTCTCTTTATTCCCATTTGTTTCAACATCTAGTTGAGCCTATCCTTAATCCATTTTAAAACTCTTTGAAAACCTTTCATTTAAGCCTACACTTAGCCAAATTCAGTTAAACTCCAAATTGAACAATACTACTCCATTTTAACGATCAGGCAACAAGTGACTCGAATCATCACCAAGGCGAGTTCGTATCACTTTAATGCTCCTACATCTCCCTTGGCCAAATGAAGCTTTAATGTACCTTGAATACTTGATGATCATCTTGAATATGCATGAAACATGCATGAAAATGTCCCAATTCATGTTCCTCCATAAATATAGTCCATGAATCTTCAAATGCATGAACATTCAGCAGCTCCCTCTTGCATGAACGTCCCAAATACATGTGCTCCTTTAAATGCCATCCATTGAACCTCAATTGTGCATGCACCCTTGCATACTTTGCACCAAGTCGTACATGAATCTTGTATTAAATTCATCTTCACATTCAACTAAACCTAGTTCATTTAATTTTAAGACAAATTAATTATTATACTATGATAAATTAAAAACAATTAATTATGGACTAGCTAGGATATTAAGTTCGGCTAGCTCAAACATGTGAAAACAATTAATGAACTGATTTGAGCTAGGGAATTTGGTTTTGAGCTGTATCAAATTAAATAAAATAAAACTAATACTTACTTTATTATAATGGTAAAAGAAACGAGCTGAAAGTAAGCTAAATTGAGGTCAAACGAGCTGAAATAAGCTCAAGTGAACTGATTTGAGCTAAGTGGAGCTTAGGAAGCTAGAAATAAGCTGAGTTCAGCTTGCACTAAGGTACAAGGGGTCTTTAAGGAGCTGGCCCGAACTCCTCCATTGACATTGAGCTTGTTCTCCTCCCAAAATTGAGTGATTAAAGCTGAAATAGCTTTTTGGAATTGCCTAGTTTGAGCTCGAGTCATTGGGCCTTTAGGAAACTCAATGGGGTCTTGGCTCGAATTCGTTGAGCTCCTGGGCGTGCTTACATCAGGTCCATCAAAGGCACTTCGGGTATAGGAAGTGGCATGTACAACCCATGTGGCTTAATCTTGGATTTGGCCTTCTTACACGTCACACATCATTCACAAACTTGTTCGACATCCCATTTCATTCTAGGCCAATAAAAATGCTTTTGGAGCATCGACAAAGTTTTTCCCACTCCAAAGTGGCCCATGAGGCCCTCGTTATGCGCCTCGTTAACTAGCAAGTCTCAAATGGAATTTAGTGGGATACACAACCTACCTTCCTTAAAGAGGAAGCCTTCGTACCTATAGAACTTATCAACAGCCACATTTTCACAAGCAACAAACATTTCACCAAAGTCATCATCAAAAGCATATAAGTCTTTCAAGAATGTAAAACCAAGCAATTGAGAGTCTAAATATGAAAAAACTGTATACCTTCTCGAAAGTGCATCAACGACTATATTATCTTTACCCCTTTTATATTTGATGACATAGGGGAATGATTCTAAGTATTCTACCCATTTGGCATGTTGTTTGTTCAAATTGTGCTGGCCTTTGATGTGCTTTAATGCCTCGTGATTAGAGTGAATCACGAACTCCTTTGGCCACAAATAATGCTGCCAAGTTTTGAGAGCTCAAATGAGACCATACATCTCTTTGTCATAGATGGGGTAGTTTAGCGTGGCTCCGTTTAGCTTTTCGCTAAAGTAAGCGATAGGCCTTCCGTCTTGAGTTAACACAGCTCGATTCCCACACCTGATGCATCACATTCAATCTCAAATGTTTTAGAAAAATTAGGTAGTGCAAGTAAAGGAGCTTTAGTAAGACAACCTTTAATAACATTAAAAGATTTTTCTTGCTCTTCGTCCCAATGAAAGGTTGAGTTCTTCTTGATGACACTTGTCAATGGTGCAGCCAAAGTGCTGAAATTGGGTACAAAACGCCTATAGAAACTTTCCAAGCCATGGAAGCTTCTCACTTGGCTAATACTCGTTGGTTTCGACCACTCTTGAATAGCCTTAATCTTCTCTTGGTCCACCTCGAGTCCTTCCAAGCTGGCCACAAACCTAGAAAAATAACTTTGTCAGAACAAAACGTGCACTTTTTAAAATTGGCATATAAGGTCTCCTTTCGAAGAACCTCCAAAACATACTTAAGATGCATTACATGCTTATCCAATGACTTGCTATAGATAAGAATATCATCAAAGTACACAACGTAAAACATACTAATAAACGATCGCAACACATAGTTCATAAGTCTCATAAAAGTACTAGGGGCGTTGATACGAACTCGTTTCGTGATTGATTCGAGTCGTTAGTGATGCCCGATCGTGAATTGAGTAGAATAGAATCGTTTCGGTTTAAAGGAAACAAAATAGAAATAATGGCTTCAAACAAAGGTAATAAACAAAATAGATAGGAAACAATAACAAATTAATTGGATAAGACCGAGAATGAACCAACAAATAAGGGAATTGCTGACCCGAATCTCAAAATGGTGCTTAGGTGTTTAACGGTTTAAAGAAACAGCAAGAAACCTTGACCCACTATCAACTATGATAGGAACCAAAGGTATATTGAACGCCATACCAAAGGTGATAAGTTCGGTAAACAAAGAAAAGATGGACGCCACAAGCTATGCTTGATAAGTCAAATCAATTCCGTAAGAACAAAGAGAATTGGATAGCTCACAATTCAAATATAACATCTATATTCAGCAAAAGTCCCCTCTCTAAGGCTGATTACAACTATTTATAATGCTAGAGCAAGGTAACCGAATGGTCAAAAACATCCACTTAATGTGCCATAAAAACTGATGTCTTTTCTTATGCTTTGAACCAAATAACTCCTTCCATAAAATCATTTCAATTCAGCTGATTTGAATGTCTTTAATGTCTTAAAAATGTCTCTTGAGTTGTCCTTGGCTAGCTGAATAGACACCATCTTTTAACCTGCTCCTTAATAACATTCAAAGGTTTGATTAATTTCTCTTGAAAGCTCCAAAAACGGCTGGAAGTGGAAGAGTTGCTGCTGAATTTTAAAGGGCATAAAATGCTCTTTAAAAACTCCTTTTAATGATCTTTAATCTCCTTTTTTTAACAGCCCCTTTAATTGTAACTCAAAAGAACTTGAACAGCCACTTATTAAATGTGTAACAGCCTTGAATTGTAACCACTATAAGCTAAAAAGTCACCTGCAATAAACACATTAAAATGAGTTTATTAAACACATTAAAACACTTATTAATCATAACACATATTAAACTTACTTAAATAAATGAACTAAAACATATATGCAATAATTATTCCAACAACTAGTTTAATTAAAGAAGCATAATTTAAAGAACTTAATTTATGCATCAATAAATAATCCTAGGAACTAAATCAATTAAGAAGCATCTTATTTAATAAAGTTCAATAACTAACTCATGTATTAAAACTTTAAGATAAGTTAAATTAATTGATCAGCAACTTATTTATTAAACTAAAACAAGTTAATTAAAAGAAACAAATCCAGCTTGCAATAAATTGCAAGTAACGCCTTTTGAACGGTTTGAAGCACGACTATCAAATTCGGCCACTCCCTCTTCCCAAGCTCGTTCCACATAGCTTGCTATTACATTTCGAAATCTCTTAGCTTGTGATCGAGTTATTGGTCCTCGTGGCAGCTCAATGGATTCGGTAGTAATTTCCCCTGCTAAGGTTGCATCATTCCCCCCCTCTTCGAGGCGATTTGCTCCCAAATCGTCACCTACATCGAAAAAAGATAAATCAGCAACATTAAAAGTAGCACTAACCCCATACTCACCAGGTAAATCTAACATATAAGCGTTATCATTAATTCTCTCCAAGACTTGAAAAGGTCCATCTCCTCATGGTAATAGTTTGGATCGTCTTTGAACGGGAAATCTCTCCTTGCGCATATGAATCCAAACCCAATCACCAGGTTCAAATATTACTCGTTTACGGCCCTTGTTAACTTGATGTGCATATTGCTCCGTTCTTCGTTCAATATTATCCCTAACTCGCTGATGTAATTCTTTCACAAAATCTGCCTTTTTCTTTCCATCTACATGCACCAATTTATCAAAAGGTAAAGGCAATAAATCCAATGGAGTTAAGGGATTAAATCCATACACTACCTCAAATGGTGAAAACGTGGTAGCTGAATGTACCGATCGATTGTATGCAAATTCAATGTGAGGTAGACACTCCTCCCAAGTTTTTAAATTCTTACGTATAATGGCCCGCAGTAGTGTTGACAGAACTCTATTAACAACCTCTGTTTGGCCATCAGTTTGGGGATGACTTGTTGTGGAAAATAATAGTTTAGTTCCAATCTTTCCCCATAAAGTCCTCCAAAAGTGGCTGAGAAATTTAGTGTCTCGATCCGAAACAATGGTTCTTGGAATTCCATGCAATCGTACAATCTCCCTAAAAAATAGATTGGCAACATTTAAAGCATCATCAGTTTTGTTACATGAATGAAATGAGCCATTTTTGAAAACCGATCAACTACAACAAACACAGAATCTTTGGCATTCTTTATTCTAGGAAGACCCAAAACAAAGTCCATAGAAATATCCATCCATGGCATTTCTGGGATCGGTAATGGAGTATAGAGTCCATGTGGCTGGACCCTTGATTTCGCCTTCTTGCAAACAATACATCGATTGCACACTTTAGCCACATCTCATTTCATCTTTGGCCAATAAAAGTGTTCTTGAAGAAAGGCCAAAGTTTTGGCAATACCAAAATGTCCCATTAAACCCCCACTATGTGCTTCATGAACCAGCAAATTTCTAGTTGATCCTTGGGGTATGCACAACTTATTTTCTCGAAATAGGAATCCATCTTGCTGATAGTACCTGTCATATGCACCTTGTACACATAACTGGTAAACTTCTCCAAAATCAGAATCATCAGCATATAATTCCTTTAAATAAGCAAAACCAAGTAACTTAACATCCAAATAATTTAAAAGAGCATACCTTCGCGATAAAGAATCTGCAACGATATTTTCCTTACCTTGCTTATACTTAAATCACATATGGAAAGGATTCTAAGAATTCTACCCATTTTGCATGTCGTTTGTTAAGCTTAGTTTGCCCTCTCAAATGCTTCAAAGCCTCATGGTCGGTGTGTATAACGAACTCCTTAGGCCAAAGGTAATGCTGCCATGTTTCTAATGCACGTATCAATGCGTACATTTCTTTGTCATAGGTGGGATAATTGAGCGTAGCTCCATTAAGTTTCTCGCTAAAATAAGCCACCGGTCGCCCATCTTGCATTAAAACCGCACCTATTCCTATTCCAGAAGCATCACATTCTACCTCGAAAATTTTGTTAAAATTCGGCAAACATAAAAGTGGAGCATTAGTCAAGCAATCTTTGATTTTAACAAAAGTAGATTCTTGTTCATCAGACTAAATAAAAGGTGAATTTTTTTTTATAATACCGGTTAATGGGGCAGCAAGAGTGCTAAAATTCGGTACAAACCTCCTATAGAAGCTTGCAAGGCCATGAAAACTTCTAACTTGGCTGATGTTATTTGGTCGTGGCCATTCTTGTATTGCTTTAATCTTCTCTTGGTCCACCTCTAGTCCATTCGCACTTACAACAAAACCTAGAAAAACAACTTTGTCAGTACAAAAGTTACATTTCTTAAGGTTTGCATATAATACTTCCTTTCGTAAAACCTTCAAAATAGCATGCAAATGTTCAAGATGTTCAGTTAATGATTTGCTGTAAATTAAAATATCGTCAAAATAAACTACGCAAAATTGACCAATGAAAGACCTCAAAACGTGGTTCATCAACCTCATGAAAGTACTCGGTGCATTGGTGAGGCCAAAAGGCATCACTAACCACTCATACAAACCGTATTTAGTCTTAAATGCAGTCTTCCACTTGTCCCCCTCCCGCATACGAATTTGATGATAGCCACTTTTCAGATCAATCTTAGAGAACAATTTTGCACCACTAAGTTCATCCAACATATCATCAAGTCTAGGAATGGGATGTCGGTATTTGACGGTAATTTTGTTGATAGCTCGGCAATCTACGCACATCCTCCATGAACCATCTTTTTTAGGCACCAACAGAACGGGAACCGCACATGGACTTAAACTCTCCCGTATATAGCCTTTTTCCATTAATTCCGCTACTTGTCGTTGCAACTCTTTAGTTTCCTCTGGGTTGCTTCGATAAGCTGGTCGATTTGGAATTGTAGCTCCAGGAATAAAGTCTATTTGGTGTTCAATACCTCGAAAAAGAGGCAATCCACTTGGCACATCTTCCAGGAAAACGTCTTTGAATTCCTGAAGCAATGAAACAATAGACAAAGGTAAAGAATTATCAAGTTCGTTAGCATCAAATAAGCATTCCTTGTACATAAGTACAAGTACGGGTTGATGCAACAACAATGATTTTCTTATCTCTTTTTCTCTCGCAAATACGCTCATTTTACCACTCTCAATTTCTTTTTGACTTTCTTGTTCCTCTCGTACTTTTACCTCCACTCCCTCAATTTTTTCTTTCTTTTTTTCATTTTTCTTGTCTCTCTCTTTTTCAATCTTTTCCTTCAACTTCAATTGATCTTGGTACACTTGCTTTGGAGTCAATGGCGCTAAAGTTACATTCTTGCCTCAATGCTTGAATGTATAGTGATTTGTATAACCATCATAGATCACGCGCCTATCAAACTGCCATGGACGTCCCAAAAGTAGATGTCCCGCATGCATAGGAACTACATCGCACACCACTTCATCTTGGTACTTTTCAATAGAAAATGCCACCACAGCTTGTTTTGTTACTTTCAGCTCACCTCCATCATTTAGCCATTGCAACTTGTATGGAGTTGGATGTTTAGTTGTAGCCAAACCTAGCTTTTCCACCAACATAATACTAGCTACATTAGTACAGCTACCACCATCAATGATCATACTACATACCTTGTGATACGAGGTTGCGCGCAGACCAAGATCGAGTTGCCAAGTCACGAGAAACTCCTACGAAAACCCTAAACAATTAGATCTGAAACGAAACAGAAAACTAAAAGATTAGATTTTTGAATTTTCAGATCTGAAATAAAATCCCCAAATCAGCAAAGAATCAAATTGAGAATAGAAATAAGTGTTAGGGTTCTTGAAACCCTCAAGGAGATTGTGATTCTGCCCAATTGAACACCAAAATAGTTTTTCCCAAATTTCGACAATCTAATTTCACCCAAAAAGAGTATGGAAAAACCCTAGAAATTGGGGATTTTTGGGCTGATTCCTTAAGATAGAAAAAGGCTGAAAACACAATAAGAACAGAAAATAGATTAGATAATGATTCAGCACAAGTAGAAATAAAGAAAGAATTGACAGTAAGAAATTAAAAGATAAGTCCTAAGAAGCCTTGAAATCTCGAAAGATCTCACAACTCCCTTCAAACGGCTCTAATCTCCCCTCCAAAGAATATCAATGGCAAGAAGAAGGTTGAAGATGGCTCCCACAATCACAAGATTGTTAAAACAACTTCTAAAGAAAACTCAAGAGAGAAATCTTGGAGAAAACTCAAAGAAAATTCTGCTCTCAACAAATCTGAAATTTTAATAATAATGATAAGTGTTTAACAAGGTGGACAGCCATGCCTTTAAATAGGCCTTATAACTAGTCCTAATCTAATTAGAAAACTAAAATAAAAAAACTCCTAATTATTTTAATATGGAAATTCGGTCAAAGGTCATTTTATCTGGGACTCTTGGACTGAATATTGACATAAAAATTTAAACTAAGTAAATAAATAAATAAATAAATAAATAAAAATAAAACTTTACAACTTGGGCCACTTTGACAATTTGGCCTAATTTTCAACTAAGTATGGATGGATTTCTTGATTGGGCTGGGAATTTGCTTATTGGGCCTCGCTTTCAAGAATTTGGGCTTTTGTGACTCGTATCATTCCCCCCTTCAGAGTTGGGCTTATTGGGCTTATTGGAATGGGAGAAGAAGATCGAATTGGTTTTTGATTGTCATAATTATTCCGAGATAAAAAAGGTGAAGTTGGCAGCCATAGAATTCTCCGATTATGCTATGATATGGTGGGATCAACTCACTACGAGCCGAAGAAGGAATGGGGAACGGCCAATATCCACTTGGGCCGAGATGAAGGCCGTGATGTGACGTCGTTTAAATATGATTGTGTTTAAATATGATTCAGCTGAATATTGAATACTTAAATTCATTTGCTCATGTTTTGTAGGTTGGCCGAATGTGGAAGGGAGCATTTAAGTTAGATGCATGCACAATAGGTTCAATGAATTTGGTGATACATGCATGATGAATGTTCAGCTGATTTCATTATTCCAAGAACCAGCATAATGCCGTTCACACATGGAGTTCACACTCATGGCTTTTCGGTTTGGAATGTTCACACCATAGGACTTTTCAAAATTGAGTGTTCACACTTCATTTGGCCATTCAAGTCCCTTTTAATTGCTGGTCACTTTTCAGCAAAAGCTACAAATTAAATGAGCTTATTTATGCACATTGACCGAATCTAGCTCATCCATGCACCATTCAAGTTGTCCAAGGTTCAATGTGAATTCTAGAAGCTTTCCAAGTCCAGCCGAACCTAGCCAAGCCATTGAAGAATTCATTAGCTTAATTTTTAAGAAAATGTATGTGACTATTCGGCTAACTTAGTTGCTGATTATAAATAGCTGAAATTTCATTTTGTAAAGGACTTTGGACATTTTAAGTAACGAATTGCTGCCAAATTTGTGAGGCATTTTCTCTCAAATTTCGTTCGAGACCCGTAAGACTTATCTAGCTTCTAGTGGCGTCTTTCCGAGTCTTTCTTTCGAACTTATCACTCCCTAAACCCGAGCGTGGCGTTCACCTTTGATACCTTTGGTTCATACTTTACTAAGTATTGGGTCAAGGTCCTTATCCACCATTTCCAACTCAATTTGGTCTTATAAGTTTCGGGTCAACACTCTTCTTTAGTGTTGGTTCACTCTTGACCTTTTTGAACTATTACCAATTCGTACCAAATACCATACCATTTCGTACCAATTCCTAAATACCAAATCATACCTAAACCAAATACCATTTCTTGTTTATTCCTAAACCGAATTCGACCATACTAATCATACCATTTTGACTTAAGCCAAATCCACATCTTATTTTGATCAAACTTATTTTACTTCTTTGAACACAAATATATTCTTTCTTCTTCTTGTCTAATATACTTTTTCGTTTACGATCGGGAACTAAACGACTCGGGTTCAACTACTAAACCGAGATCATATCATTTGGTATCAGAGCTGATTAAAATGAGAAGAACGGACGTTCGAGAAGAGCCGGAGTAAGTAGATTCGTGAAAAAAAAATTTGAAAAAAAAAGAAATCGAAAAAAAAATAAAAAAAATTGTATACGGTCTAGGTGCGGACGAAAAGAACGTGAAAGATCCGAAAAAAAAAAGAGTCTGGAGACACTTCAATAGAAATTTTTTCAAAATCACATTTTACACTCTTTTATATCCCTCTTAGTGAAATTTCACGCTATTGAAAAAAAAATTTCGATATAAAAAAAAAGTGTTTCGAGTTTGTAAGTTTGGCATTCTCTTCTATTCATCTTCTAAGCCACACTTAGCCTAAAGCCTTTCTTGTTTCTTTTAGCCTACCCGTAACCTAACATCAAACCCTTGTAAAGCCATTTGAAGCCGACCCATTGAACTATGATAAGGTCACGACGAGTTGCTTACAAAATCACGAGAGGAAATTGAGTGGAAAAAGGCGTGAGAGTTACATCAAAAGAAAAAGCCAAAAAAATTGAGTGAAACATGAGTGGAGTGTTATTCTTTCTTTTCGAGAGATTCGTGAGGTTTTGTTGTGAGGTTTTTTTTTTATTTTCATGTCTTAAAGTCCTGAACGAAATATGGCGGAAGGAGGTGGAAGGCAACCAATCCGAAACATTACGCCTGGAGGAGGTGGAGTGCTGGATTTGGCTCAACAAGCCTTATTACGAGAAATCCAATGCATGATCCGAGGTGAGTTAGAATCCGTTAACGAACGATTGGATCGAGTTGAATTGGGGTATCAACGAGAGCGTACACCCCAAGGGCCGCAAAGAAGGCGAGACCAATTGGAAATCAATCAAGACGACCTATATGATCCGAATGAAGCCGAAAGTGATCAAGGATCAAACATAAGTGAAGGACGAAGAGGTCAAAGGAACCGAGGTAATCGGAATCAAAGATGCATGGATGACGACTTAAGGAACATTAAACTATCTATTCCATCCTTTCAAGGAAAATCTGATCCGGAAGCCTACTTGGAATAGGAGAAGAAGATCGAATTGGTTTTTGATTGTCATAATTATTCCGAGATAAAAAAGGTGAAGTTGGCAGCCATAGAATTCTCCGATTATGCTATGATATGGTGGGATCAACTCACTACGAGCCGAAGAAGGAATGGGGAACGACCAATATCCACTTGGGCCGAGATGAAGGCCGTGATGTGACGTCGTTTCATTCCCTCCTACTACCATCGGGAACTCTATCAAAAGCTTCAAAATCTCACTCAAGGTTCAAGGAGTGTGGAGGATTATTTCAAAGAGATGGAGATCGCAATGATCCGTGCGGATGTCCAAGAAGATCGTGAAGCAACAATGGCACGATTCCTTGCTGGTCTCAACCAAGATATTGCTAACATTGTGGAACTCCAACATTATGTTGAGATAGTGGACATGGTACACATGGCCATTAAGGTGGAGAAGCAACTCAAACGAAAGAGTACCATGCGAAGTTATCCCACTACGAGCACAACGAGATGGGGGCAAAGCATGAGTAAGAATAATCCACCAAGTCGTGCCAAAGAGCCAATGGTGCTTGCCAAAGCAAACAAACCCATGGGCGACACGAGCAAAGGTAAGGCAACCGATTCATTTGCTAATCGTTCAAGGGATATTAAGTGTTTTAAGTGCCTTGGAAGGGGCCACATTGCGAGTCAATGTCCCAACCACAACGTCATGGTGGTTCGAGCAAATGGAGAAATAGAATCGGAGGAAGAAGAGCTTGAAGATAAGCCTGAAACCGTCTCTGACAATGAAGAAGAAGTGGAGCACGCCCTTGATGGGGAACTCTTAGTCGTCAAAAGGAGCCTAAGTATCCAAAGCATCGACGATGAACAACAACGAGAGAACATCTTCCATACTCATTGTCAAGTACAAGGAAAGCTATGCAGCGTCATCATCGATGGAGGAAGTTGTACGAACGTGGCAAGCACTCTCATGGTGGAAAAATTAAATCTACCGACCACCAAGCATCCAACTCCGTACAAACTTCAATGGCTCAACGATGGAGGAGAGTTAAAAGTGACAAAGCAAGTTCTAGTCTCCTTTTCCATTGAAAAATATTTCGATGAAGTGCTATGCGATGTTGTTCCAATGCACGCGGGTCACTTGTTATTGGGCCGTCCATGGCAATTCGATCGTCGAGTTATGCACGATGGTTACTCAAATCGATATTCATTCAAACATATGGGAAGAAATGTAACCTTAGCCCCATTGACACCGAAGCAAGTCTATAAGGATCAACTTAAGCTGAAAATTTTCGTAGATCAAATAAGAGAAAAAGAAAAGAGCGAAAATACAAAAGAAAAGAAAAATGAAAAAAAGAAAGAAAATTCAAAAAATGAAAATGAAAAGAAAGCAAGAAAAGAAAAAGATGAAAAAGAAAAAGTGAGTGAAAAGTTGAATGTATTTGCAAAAGCAAGTGATGTTCGAAAAGCGTTTTTGGCGAGACAACCGATCCTTGTACTTATGTATAAGGAAAATTTGTTTAATACTAACGACTTATCCGGAGATCCCCCTTCTTCTGTTTTGTCTCTCTTGCAGGATTTCAAAGACGTTTTTTCGGATGAAGTGCCGAGTGGTTTGCCACCACTTCGTGGGATTGAGCACCAAATCGATTTTGTGCCCGAAGCCGTTATTCCGAATCGACCGGCATATCGAACCAATCCCGAAGAAACCAAAGAGCTTCAACATCAAGTTAATGAACTCATGGAAAAAGGCTACATTCGAGAGAGCCTTAGTCCATGCACTGTTCCGATTTTATTAGTGCTAAAGAAGGACGGAACGTGGCGCATGTGTGTCGATTGCCGCGCTGTAAATAAAATCACCATTAAGTATAGGCATCCCATACCGCGCTTGGATGACATGCTCGATGAGTTAAGTGGTGCAAAGTTGTTCTCGAAAATTGATCTCAAAAGTGGATACCACCAGATTCGTATGCGAGAAGGTGACGAATGGAAAACCGCTTTTAAAATGAAACATGGTTTGTATGAATGGTTGGTAATGCCATTCGGCTTAACCAACGCCCCTAGTACTTTTATGAGACTTATGAACTATGTTTTACGAAATTTCATTGGTAAGTTTTGCGTTGTGTATTTCGATGATATCCTTATATATAGTAAGTCATTGGATGAGCATGTAATTCATTTGCGAACTGTTTTAGAAGTACTTAGAAAAGAGACTTTGTATGCTAATCTTAAAAAGTGTACATTTTGTTCTGACAAAGTTATCTTTTTAGGTTTCGTGGTTAGCTCGGAGGGCCTCGAAGTAGATAGCGAAAAGATTAAAGCGATTCAGGAATGGCCGAGACTGACGAGTATAAGCCAAGTGCGAAGCTTCCATGGCCTAGCAAGTTTCTATAGGCGATTTGTACCCAACTTTAGCACATTGGCCGCACCGTTGACAAGCACTATCAATAAAAATTCGACTTTTCATTGGGGCGAAGAGCAAGAAAATTCTTTTAATATTATTAAAGATTGTCTTACTAAAGCTCCGTTGTTAGCATTGCCTGATTTTTCTAAAACATTTGAAATTGAGTGTGATGCATCAGGTGTTGGAATAGGTGCCGTGTTAACTCAAGACGGGAGACCGATCGCTTACTTTAGTGAAAAGTTGAATGGTGCTGTGCTAAACTACCCCGTTTATGACAAGGAGATGTATGCACTTATCCGCGCTCTCGAGACTTGGCAACACTATTTGTGGCCGAAGGAGTTTGTGATCCATTCGGATCATAAAGCATTAAAGCATATTAAAGGTCAGCACAAATTAAATAAACGCCATGCTAAGTGGGTAGAGTATTTGGAATCGTTTCCATATGTCATAAAATATAAAAAGGGTAAGGAAAATATCGTGGCTGACGCTCTTTCAAGAAGGTATACTCTTTTATCGTATTTGGATTCTAAATTGCTTGGTTTTGCATTGTTGAAGGCTCTATATGCTACTGATGATGATTTTGGAGAAATGTTTGTTGCTTGTGAAAACGTTGCTATTGATAAGTTTTATAGGTACGATAGTTTCCTTTTTAGAGAAGGAAAATTGTGTGTGCCGCGTAGTTCCATACGGGATGTATTAGTACATGAGGCGCATAGCGGAGGCCTCATGGGCCATTTCGGTGTTGGGAAAACTTTAGCAACTCTCCAAGAACATTTCTATTGGCCGAAAATGAAAAGGGATGTTAAGCAAATTTGTGCGCGATGTGTGACGTGCAAGAAGGCTAAATCCAAAATTAAACCGCACGGGCTGTATACGCCCCTCCCTATACCCGACGCACCTTGGGAAGGCATTTCCATGGATTTTGTCCTTGGATTACCAAGAACCAAAACGGGGAAGGATTCTATTTTTGTTGTTGTTGATCGTTTCTCAAAAATGTCTCATTTTATTTCTTGTTCAAAAACTGATGATGCCGTTCACATTGCTAATCTTTTCTTTAAGGAAATTTTTTGTTTGCATGGCATCCCGAGGACGATTGTTTCTGATCGAGACGCGAAGTTTTTGAGTCACTTTTGGAGGTCATTATGGGGAAATTTAGGAACTAAGTTGCTGTTTTCAACCACCTGCCACCCCCAAACCGATGGCCAAACAGAAGTGGTCAACCGAGTGTTATCAACTTTGTTACGAGCCATCATACGAAAAAATCTCAAGTCATGGGAAGAGTGTCTACCGCATATTGAATTTGCGTATAACCGATCCGTTCATTCGACAACCAAACACTCTCCTTTTGAAATCGTTTATGGATTTAATCCGTTAACTCCTTTAGATTTAGTGTCTTTGCCTAATGATCAACTTATCCATGCAGATGCTAGAAAAAAGGCTGAATATGTAAAGGAGTTACATCGGAAAGTTCGAGCCAATATTGAAGCAAAAACTGAAAGTTATACTCGGAAGGCGAACAAGGGTCGTAAAAGAGTTATCTTCGAACATGGTGATTGGGTTTGGGTTCACATGAGAAAGGAACGTTTTCCCGCCCAACGAAGGTCAAAGCTACTACCACGTGGTGACGGACCTTTTCAAGTCTTGGAACGAATCAACGAGAACTCTTATCGACTTGATCTACCAGGTGAGTATAATATAAGTGCAAGTTTTAATGTCTCTGACTTATCCCCTTTTGATGCAGATTCCGATTTGAGGGCAAATATCTTTGAAGAGGGGGAGGATGATACGGCCACGCCTCAAGCCCTACCTAGCCCGAGCAAGGAGCCTTTGGAGTTGCCTCGAGGTCCTATTACTCGATCACGAGCTAAACAATTCAAGGAGGTTGTTTCGGCTTTAGTTAACAAAGTTTGGGGCGAGATTTTGGTTGGGCACATCGAAGAAGCTTGGACCAACTCGAAGAACACTCCATGCATTTTACTACGAGCTGAATTAAGCTCGGAATCAGCTCAATAAGTACATTTCAGCTCAATTTTAGCTCCATAGCTTTTAATCCAGCTCAATTAATTTTTGTTGTTTAATTGGTCTTAAATCTGGGCGAATTTAATTATGCATGATAATTGTGTTTTTCTTACACATTATTAAGTCAATTTAATTTCCTACAGCTTATCAATATGTCTTATTACATGTTTTTAATTTGTCTTGTCCAAACCGAATTAATTAGCTTTTAGTTTAATTAATTGTGTTTGTTTTAATTATAAGAATTTAAGTTGTCTAGATTGTGTTTAAATATGATTCAGCTGAATATTGAATACTTAAATTCATTTGCTCATGTTTTGTAGGTTGGCCGAATGTGGAAGGGAGCATTTAAGTTAGATGCATGCACAATAGGTTCAATGAATTTGGTGATACATGCATGATGAATGTTCAGCTGATTTCATTATTCCAAGAACCAGCATAATGCCGTTCACACATGGAGTTCACACTCATGGCTTTTCGGTTTGGAATGTTCACACCATAGGACTTTTCAAAATTGAGTGTTCACACTTCATTTGGCCATTCAAGTCCCTTTTAATTGCTGGTCACTTTTCAGCAAAAGCTACAAATTAAATGAGCTTATTTATGCACATTGACCGAATCTAGCTCATCCATGCACCATTCAAGTTGTCCAAGGTTCAATGTGAATTCTAGAAGCTTTCCAAGTCCAGCCGAACCTAGCCAAGCCATTGAAGAATTCATTAGCTTAATTTTTAAGAAAATGTATGTGACTATTCGGCTAACTTAGTTGCTGATTATAAATAGCTGAAATTTCATTTTGTAAAGGACTTTGGACATTTTAAGTAACGAATTGCTGCCAAATTTGTGAGGCATTTTCTCTCAAATTTCGTTCGAGACCCGTAAGACTTATCTAGCTTCTAGTGGCGTCTTTCCGAGTCTTTCTTTCGAACTTATCACTCCCTAAACCCGAGCGTGGCGTTCACCTTTGATACCTTTGGTTCATACTTTACTAAGTATTGGGTCAAGGTCCTTATCCACCATTTCCAACTCAATTTGGTCTTATAAGTTTCGGGTCAACACTCTTCTTTAGTGTTGGTTCACTCTTGACCTTTTTGAACCATTACCAATTCGTACCAAATACCATACCATTTCGTACCAACTCCTAAATACCAAATCGTACCTAAACCAAATACCATTTCTTGTTTATTCCTAAACCGAATTCGACCATACTAATCATACCATTTTGACTTAAGCCAAATCCACATCTTATTTTGATCAAACTTATTTTACTTCTTTGAACACAAATATATTCTTTCTTCTTCTTGTCTAATATACTTCTTCGTTTACGATCGAGAACTAAACTGATGTGATCCGGCTCGGTTGATTGAGTCGATTCACTTGATTGCCCGATCGTCGACGAGAAGTTTGTTCGATTTTGTAGATAGATTGAGTTAGATGATTTTTTTATAGCGGAAGTTGAGAAAATGGGTTCAAAAGATGGTTTGGATAGATGTTTGATAGGCTCGGTGAAATAAAGAAATATTGTTTATAATTTAATAGTTAAAATGGAATGGAAAAATAGAACTCAAGCGAAGAACGATTCAATACTATATGAAGTATTGCCCCGGGACTTATATTGCTTAAGGTGGGTTTAATGGATTGTCGAAGATGGACCTTGACCCGTTACCTATAGAGAGGTAGGAACCAAAGGTATAAAAAGGTGGATGAACGCTACACCAGGATGGTGATAAGTTCAAGAAGTCGGGTTGACGCCACTAGCGAGCTAGATAAGTCAGAACGAGACTCGTACGAAATAGGATAGGAGGAAACCTCACAATCAAGTTTTCAATAATCAAATTCTGTAACCTTTTACAATAAACAAAATAAACTATTTATAGGCTCTCTAATGCCTATTAAAATTCAGCTACTAAGGTGTTCACACAACAATTAAAAATGTTCACACTTCAAGCATTAAATCTCTGTTCATGGATAGTGTAAGTTCATGCATGGTTGAATAATCATGTTTCTTCCCAAAACCCGTTCATGCATGCTTAACCAATAAGAAAGCTTCCTTGTTCCATGAATGTGCATCTTCAATTCATATCCAACCCCTCTTGGACGAATGCTAGGTGCATGGGTCATGCATCTCTCTTAATTAAAACTTTAATGATGGGCTGCTTCATGAATGGAAGCATGTACCTTGTAAATTCGTTCTCCCCTTTGTACATGCACATTATACATTCAATGTGATGAATTAAGGTAATATTCCCTCCCTTTGGACGTTCATGAATCCACCCATACATGTATAGGAGCTGATTGGTCAAATTGAGGTGTGAATGGCTTAGATGCTGCCTTGGGAATACGATCGGCCAAGCTTGTGCTTTAAGTTGCTGGACACTTTTTGGCCAAATAGATGCCTTGGGGAGCCAAATGGATCAGCCACCATTCATTGAAAGAGGCCTTACATGCACCGTCCCATACATTGAACCTATCATGCATGAACCTTGTTTAATTACTCTCCAAATTCAACTCACCTACAAAAACACATGAACCAAAATTAAATCACATAAAATTCAGCTGAACAAACATTAATATAATTTAGACACACTAATTAAACATAAATTAAATTAGACAAATTTAATAAAGTCTTAACAAGACATATTAAATTCGGCCAAGACACATTTAAAACATGTAATAAGTCAAAACATAATTATGAGCTGTATTAATTTAAGCTAAATTAATAAATTACTTAATTTATTCAGACATTAAAATAAATGAGTTGAAATAAACTTAAGCCAAGCTCAAACGAGCTAAAGTAAGCTAAATTGAGCTCAAACGAGCTAAATTAAGCTCATATGAGCTAAATCGAGCTGGGAAAAACTAAGATTGAGCTTGTTGAGCTGAGATTGAGCTTCATCTTGCACTTGGGGCCCTCGTGTTTAGGCCAATCATGATAGCAACGAGTGGTGCCACAACATGATGCGATTGAGATCACATCATAAACGACTCGGGTTCAACTACTAAACTGAGATCGTATCAGAAATCGAACTTAGTAAACATATCGAGTGCCTGAAGTAGTTGGCACTGCTTGTAGAATTACTCGGTTTCTAAATTGCAATTATCAATTTTAGACCTAAAACAACAAAAAAAGGGATAAAACAATATTTAGTCTGTGAACTTAACAACTTTCTAGCTTTGGCCCCTTTTTTTCCATTTTAGTTTTGGAACTTGTTAGTTTTTCTCATTTTGATCTCTAAACTTTGATTTTGTTAAAATGTGAAGACAAAACACTTTGAGATTGTGCGAGATCACTTTGAGATTGTGTCCTATCATATGTATATATTTTTAAAAAAAATTTATAACTTTTAATACTTTTTGTATTCTTAAAGTTTTATATAAAATTTTAAAATCTTTAAATGATAACTTGAGGTTCTAAAGGAATTCAAGTTCAATGACTAAATTTAAAAAAAAATCATATTTTTAAACTAATATCAACAAAAGTAAATTCAAAGATTAAATCAAAAGGTTGTTAAATTCAAAAACTAAATCCTCCTTTATTAAAAAATCGATGTAGTTGTAAAAAATTTTCCCAAAGGAAAAAAATTTGAAGCGGAAGAAAGAAAAAAAAAACGAAAATAAAGAAGAGGGGAAATTTTGTTGGGTAGCAATAAAAAACGTGTTAGTTCAGTCCAGTCCGGGTACGAAAACAAAGTTTGCAACCAAACAAAATCCAATCTTTGTGGCTATCCCCTCTTCTCCTTTCCTTTACCTTCACTCTCTTGCCCTTTTTGCAGTTTCCATTGAAACTGTGGCTCAACAATCAAACATGAATTACAAAATCAAAAGCAACATTTTGTCTTGTTGAGATATCAATTTTATCCAACACCTTGTACCACAACTTTGAAACTTAACTTTTTCGTTTCTTTTTTTCCTTTTCCTTTTTCTTTTTATGGCTGCCACTACTTCTCTATCTCTACTGCCTTCATCTCTTGGTTTTCCAAATGAACGCCCTTCCAGCACTTCACAATCCTCTTCTTATTCTTGTTCTTGTTCTGTTTTCTTCAATGCTGGGACCCGTCTCAGGTCCCACGACAGCTTCGCTTGTGTGACTTTTCCTTCTTCTTCCTCTACATGTTCTTGGAGATTCAATAATAGGGCTGGTACTCACCGTTTTGGGACCACGGTGGTGGCTGCTTCTGGGGACTATTATGCTACTCTTGGCGTACCCAAATCAGCCTCCGGTAAAGAAATTAAGGCCGCTTATCGTAGATTGGCTCGTCAGGTACTTCACTCAGTTCAATTGTTGTTGTTGCCCCCCCCCTCTCCTCTTTAAAATTTACAAGTTTAGTTTTGCATTTCCTTTCTGGGTTTTGTTGCTGCTCTTTTTTTTTTTTTAGAAATAGTTAAATATAGTTCTAAGAGAAGATACTTTGTATTAGAGAAGGAAAAAGCTCTTTTCTTAGGTTTTGAGTTACGAAAAAGAGGAAAATTTTCCCAGCAGAACCCGAAATTCGGACCGAGAGCTCAAGCTCAAGTTTTAACTGTTGGAATTGGTGGATATGAATGAATGTTTAATGGGGCAAGACACTTGATTGTTCCTTGGATTATTTTGGTCATATCATTTTGGCAGAAACCTATTTTCTTTTTCATATTTTGAGTAATTAAACTGTAACATATCATGGATTATTCTAGTAATGTGAATTCATTATCAGTGTGAGGCGCTTAGCATTATTGCTCAATCTTTTCTATTGGTTTTATAGAAGGGCATGCATGGGGTGACAATTACTTGGCAAATTTATTTTGTGTTTAATTTAATCTCATTTGGCCTATCTTTTTCCATTGTTTCTTTGAACTATTCCAAATTCACTTGTTGTAATCTGTTGCTAGTCATAATATCGGTGGCAGAATAGCTACCACTAGGAATCAAATTGTACTTCATGCACCACTATCTCAAGCTGGTGTCTTTTATATTGTTCTTTGAACTTTCTTATTTGGCTTGATTCAATCAAGCTATGGAACCCTTGGTGTTCTTCCTAGTTTGCTGGTTTAATTCCATTATCTCTTTCAATTTGTAAATGTGCTCTCATATAAATTTGAAGCTACTAAGTTTGTATTGGCACTGTGAACATTAATGAATTGTCTATTTCTTCACTTCTGTTTCATTTGTCTTGGTAATCTGACATTGTAACGTTTCAACTTCATTTGAAGTATCATCCTGATGTCAATAAGGAGCCAGGAGCAACTGAAAAGTTTAAGGAGATTAGTGCTGCATATGAGGTATGCGCAAAAGGTTTAGACCAAAATGTTGTTACAGCATGGAACGTTTTAGATTATAAGGACAATGAATACCGGCTTTCTTATTTTTTATTGTGATTTGTGATCAATGATATGTCAAGCTGTTATTTACCTTTTGGGCGAGACATCTAGGCTAACTCATGTATGATCCCTATAAAGTCCTCTCAAACTTAAACAACTTCAGAATCCTGGTAAAGGAGGAATTAGATGTAAAGCCTGTTGAAAAAGCATCTGAAATTTTCTTGCCCCACAAACTAAATTTATTTGACCATTTCATCCTTGGGAGGTGATAAAACACGTATGATATGCATTCTTCTTTGAATAGGGAAGCAAAAAATGAGTTTTTATTGTGTCAAGTTGATTAATTGTCTTTAATGATGAGTTTATTGAAGTGTTGTTGATACTGATTCAACATGCCTTGAAGTATTAAGATTCAATTCTATTATTTATCCTATGATTGGATATAAAAGTCTTGATATTTATCATGTTGGTCAGCACAATTGTTTTATATTTTAGTCCTTCTCTGTTAGCGACATTTCAATTTGTGGAGCATGGAGTGCTGCAAATTTTCTTTGCTAGAGTTTTCTTTGTGTAAAAGTACATTACCATGTTCAAATTTATTCATGTTGTTTTTTGAACAATGAAGTGCAACACTGTCAGGTGTTATCAGATGATAAAAAGAGAGCTTTGTATGATCAATACGGTGAAGCTGGAGTCAAGAGTGCAGTAGGGGGCCAGTCCAGTGCTTATACGGTATGCATCTACTATGAGATTTTCTGATTAAGCTTGTACTCATGAGTCATAATTGCAAAGGATATCTGGTTGGCATATGCTTGGAAGTTTAGATATGCTTTGCCTTGTTTATTACTTCATGGGAAGATATAGTTTGGTTATTCATTTCAAAATATTTGGTTACCCGGGTGTAAGAATGATGCCTCTTAAAATGTTGAGTTCAAATAATCATTGTGAGATAATCATTTTTTTCAGACAGCCTGTCTGAGTCATTATTTCCTTGTACTTGCCAATTTGTGATCTATGTCTACCTCTAAGCAGTGACCTTTTTTTTGCATGCTTTATGTGTAGGGTTTTAACTGTGTTTCACAATAGATGGGGAAATAAAACTGTTATGCACCTATAATGTTGTGAAATGTCATGATTGATGCTCTACTAACTAGCATGCAATTAGCCCAGGCAGCACCAAAGACTCTCGACATCTGTCTGTCTAAGTAAAACTCAGACATTAATTTTCTTTCCCTGCAGACTAATCCCTTTGATCTCTTTGAAACATTCTTTGGACCAAGTATGGGTGGTTTTCCTGGCATGGATCAAACTGGATTCGGAACAAGCCGTCGTAGTACGGTTAGTAAAGGTGATGATATACGGTAAGTTGAGATCTTCGTTTGATGTTTTGATAATAGTTACCAGTCCTTGATTATTCGCTTTGTTTACAGTGAGTGTTGATTGATTGATTGCTTTAGTATGTTTACCAAGCTTGGCTACGGTCTTCTCTATTTCCAATCTGTAGCATTTCTTGTGTTGCTGACAGTGTTTTATTGCCTTGTGTGATCACACTATTTCAATCTTTCATTTTCTAATAGTTTGATTGTTTTCATGTAATGCTTAAATCATGCTTCTCTCTGCTCTTTTCTTTTTATTTAGTACCAGAAAAAATATAACCAGTCAAACCAACGATATATAACTAAATCCCATCCTATCATCTTATCACTTACGTAAGTGCTCTTTTTGATAAACTTCAAATGTCTTGTAAGTTTGATTATGAAGAAATATCATTTATGTCAGATAAGCCCTTGGTAATAATGTTAATCAAATATTTTTTGCAGGTTCTTGTATATGTTCTCATTTTTCTGTATCTATGCATCTATACATCCTTTTTCAAAGGCTTTTGTAATCGATATTGTTCTGGTAATTCAAATATTTTCAGTTACGACATTACTTTAGAATTCTCGGAGGCTATTTTTGGAGCTGAAAAGGAATTTGAGCTTTCCCATTTAGAAACATGTGAAGTTTGTCTTGGAACTGGAGCAAAAGTTGGGTCAAAAATGAGGATATGCTCAACTTGTGGTGGAAGGGGTCAAGTTATGAGGACTGAGCAGACGCCCTTTGGCTTGTTTTCACAGGTAATTGGAAATTTTCTTGTCCAATTGGCTCTTGGTCACCTTTTTTCTTGGGGGCTAGGGGGTACTAGGCATTTTATGATCATCATTTCTCATCATGGCAGGGGGTGTTATGAGGAAATAAGGTTTTTTATGATCATTTCTCATCATGGCATTTTCTACATTTTAAGTGTGTAACATCCTTTAGGATCAGGACCTTGGTGGTACTAGGCATTCTATTTAGTTATAACAATGGACTACTATCTGATTGTTATACATAAATTGTAGACAGTGGTTTACTTGAGGTGGGTTCACTCACTGGTACTTGAGTTGGTCACATTGTATACTAACAAATCGGAAATCATATTGTGAAGAAAAGAGGTAAAAGTGGAGAGTTTGATGCCAAAGATCAGTTTTGTACAAAAAAATGTCTACTGCTTTACCACACGGGAATAGTGATAGAGCCATGTTGGTACTTGGTACATGGTTAAAATTCCAAGACCAAAATGATAAAGCCTCTTAAGGATTAAAAGATAAATTTGGAAGACATTGCCAATGAGCTTTTCAATCTCATCCGTGGAAGGGTTTTTGTCTAGCCAGGTTCTAGTGGAAAACTGATGATGCTATTGTGTAATGGATTACATTCATTTAAGTTGTAGTAATTTTATTGATCCCAATTGATGAATTTGACTCAAAAGGCAGAGGGAAAGAACCTCCCAGTACTTTTTTTTTTCCAGTGCAGAACAAATAGATCAAAGGAGACATTGAACAGGATGATATTTGTATTCAATATAGGGACCTTTTAAAGTGTCTGCTAGCCTGCTAGATAGGGAAGCAATTATGTTTAAAAATAATGATTTTGGTTGTCCTTTTTCCCTCCATGGTTTGCAGTTCCAATCTTGATTTCTGATCTGAACCAATGTCTGATGATTTTGTTATACGATGCTTCTTATATAGCTTCTCCATTGCAATATGTTAGGTTTCTGTTTGTCCAAATTGTGGTGGGGATGGTGAAGTTATTTCTGAAAACTGCCGAAAATGCTCTGGTAAAGGACATGTACGAGTTAAGAAAAATATCAAAGTCAAAGTTCCTCCCGGGGTTAGTGCTGGCAGTATCCTCAGAGTTGCAGGCGAGGGTGATGCTGGACCAAAAGGGTATGTAGATGGACTTTTTATTGTATATCTAATATTGATGAGATATTCGGGTATTAAATGCCAATTGCATTCTGAAGTTACATTTTTAATTTTCAGTTATACTAGATAGTTTCCTGCTCTTGTAATTGGTTATTGGATATACATAAGCTCATTTCTGTTATCCATAATGACCTGGTATGAGGGTTGCAGCTAGATTTCATGGCAGATGTAGATTTATATTTGTTACTTTTAGGATACAACATTAGTTTGTTGGCTAATTGTAAAATTAGGGAACTGGTGGTTACCTTCAGGAAGTTAAAATACTAGCCAAAACTATATCTTGCATCATGACAGCCTGTTCATGTTATATTGAATTAAATATGCATGGGAACATCCAGTCTTACATTTTAAAGTTAAGAATGGTGAAGTTTGATTTTAAGTTGCAATGATAGTGATGTTCCTTTTCTCAAATTCCTTGACTTTTTGGAATGACATTAACTTCTTGCACTTGTACTATGATTCTACTGCATTTATTTGATGTAGATGGTCCGTTTTTTCATTGAAGTATTGTCACAGAAATGTTATTATATTGTGATTTTAACCCTTCCACTTTATTTCTTTCCTTTTCTTCCCAATTAGTGTTCTTTTTGTGTTATTTTCTATGAAGTAAATTTATTAATATAATATTTTCAGGGATGCTGTTTCATGTCTCAAGTGGTTATATTTTGCTTATTACTACTTTAGACAAATTTGTTTATGCAAGGAATAAAACTTACTGTTGAGTAACTAGGAACTTTTAGCTGCAGAAGTAGGATAAAGGAGGCTGTAGTCTTAGGTCTTAGATATTTTCTTGTTGTTGAGTATAGAAAATGCTCTGGTTTTAACAGGGGCCCTCCAGGAGATCTCTATGCATATCTAGATGTTCAAGAAGTCCCAGGAATTCAAAGAGATGGCATAAATCTTTTGTCAACAGTTTCCATTTGTTACCTTGATGCCATATTGGGGTCTGTTGTCAAGGTAGTTCCTCACTATTTTTTGCGTTATCTTACATTCATGCTTTAAATTTTTTATGCTTTAGTTTTCATATTAATTCTTATAAATTAAAGAAATGCATAAAGTTTGAATGAAAAAGCATGCGTGTTTAGAAAATTAATGCGCAACTTTGGAGAGTAAAAGCCTGCATCTACATATCTCTTTGATCGTTTAGTTCTTATCTGGTTGATAATCGTGTCCCGTATTTTATTTTATTACATTACTTGTAAGCCCATTCCTATCTCCCTTATGAAATCACATTCTCAAGGTGTCATCCTAAAATGCACTGCACATAGCTTCAATCAGGGAGACAGCCTGATGCATGCTCAAGTAACTCATCTAGGTTCTGCATCACAGCCATATGCCATTTTATGCCAGAGAGTTTTTGCGAATCACTGCCCTGCACAGTGAAGTGTTTTCTGAGCTATATCTGCTACTTTTTTGTTTTTTAACATGATCCAAATAAAGATACAAATTTGTATTTTTTGTGTCTTATGTTCAATCAACGAGACAGCCATATGGCATTTTATGACCCGCCAAATACATGTAAATTTTTTTAAAATTTTAAACATACCCATGTCGGAGACATGCCTGTATCTGACACACTTGAGTCCCAGGAACATACTTGGTGTAACTTTATTCTTATTTTCCCTTAACCAACACCTCGTACTTCATCAAGTATTTGATTCCTTTCACTTAAACAGGTTAAAACAGTGGAAGGGGTGACTGACCTACAGATCCCACCAGGGACTCAACCAGGGGATGTATTAGTACTTGCAAGGAAAGGCGCACCAAAGCTGAACAAACCATCTATACGTGGTGACCATTTATTCACAATCAAAGTTAACATACCGAATAGAATTAGGTATAAGATAAATTTTTATTAGCATTTAATTATGTGGAAATAGGATAGCTGAACTGCATTCTGAATTAAATATATCATTTGATTCTCTTTTATATTTTCTTTCTAGACCATATGAATTATCTTCAGTTTGGTAAATTAGACTACTTTATAATGGTGTGGCCTTGCCTGACCTGACCTGTTATTGACCAACCCGTTCCCTCAATGCCTCGGATATTAGTTATTTCTAATAACTTCATACTGTAATTCTTCCTTGCATGCAGTGCTAAGGAGCGAGAATTGCTTGAGGAACTTTCCTCTCTAAGTAATACAAACGGCAGTCGCTCTCGAACTCGCCCTAGGACTCAACCCGCAACTGCAAGTAAGCAATTGCTTATGCCTTGTGAAAGCGATGACTTTTTGTTTATTATTTAACTTGCTGAATTCATATGCACTCCACTGTTACATATGGCCTAAACTTTTAGCATTTAATGAGTCAAATATATTGCGATACTAACATATCATCGTCACCATCTGGGCTATATGCAAAAGTTGTATTTCTCGTACGTTCCGCAAGATCATACTTTATTGCTTGGATTACACAAATTTAGCATTCACATACTCATGCAGCCAAAACTAGCGGAAGCAAGGTTAGTACCGATGGAGAGAAAACTGAAGAAGCAGCTGCAGATGAGAATGATACGTGGACAAAGTTAAAAAAATTTGCCGGGTAATCTCTCTTACTCTCCACATGTCGTGTGTGCATGCGTTCTCACATGCTTACCTTTCTTCATGCATGTGCTGCTATGGATATGATTATATAGATATACAATTGTTCAGACTTGCCAAAATGGGAGCCCTACCTGTGTCAACACGGCATGACACGGATAAGAGTACGGAATATGGGTCGAATCTGTTGGACTCTTAGTGACTGGGTGAGATGAAAAGGAAGAAAAAGAAGAAAAATAAAGAAGAAACGACAGAAAGGAAAAGAAAAGATATTAGATGAAAATCAGGAAAACTATTTGACAAAAAATTATAAAAATAAAAGTAAAGTATAAAAAGTATAAAAGATATAACAAGTATTATATATAAAAAAATACTAATGTATTATATACTACTAGAAAGTTAGCATCACATATTTGTCATCGCCTATTAATATTTAACCAAACCAATACTCGAGTCTTGAGTTTAACTTAATTGACAATTTGGATATTTAGACACATACCCATACCCAACATCTGTGTACGAGCAACATAGTATATTAGATTAGATGTATAAAAGAAACTTGCAATTAATTTTTTTTTCTTTGGCTTGGGACATGGTCTTTCAATTCAAGATTGATGCATGGGGTATGAATGATAGTGGTGCAAGATCCGGTGAACCATTGCTCCCTACCTTGTGTTGCATGTTTTACCATTTTTCATTCAAACATCTTAAAATTTATCTCTATCTAGAATATGTGAAGCAGATGCAACGAATCATTTTACCATTATTTGATTTATCATCAATATCTGATCTCTCTGTCAATGTTTCCTCTCATTTTCTTCGAGTTTCTTTGTTAGTTTCTGGTATAATAATCATAGAAAATGTGGCATCTTGCAGGTCAATTGCAAATGGAGTTGCTAAATGGCTAAAAGACAACCTCTAAATTGATGTCTCTCCGGATTAGGTTTTAGCCTAAACTCAGGAATACCTGGCCTTTGAGTACACTGTTTTGCTAAATATTTTGATCTCGGGATAACACCAAGGTGTCAACTTAGTTTGGGAATTAGCTTTAAATGCAATTTCTTGGTTTTGCGCTATAAAAGAAATATAAGGGGAAACTGAGCAAATTGTTTTAAATTTTTATTTTTTATGCTGCTTATTTGGAATTAAACAGTTGTGTATGCTTATTGCTACTATTCAATTTGTAATTAATACATTGGCATGAACAAGAAACTCTTTCTTATTGCAATTGAACTTGTATTCTTTTTTATTATTTCTTTTTGAAGTATATTACTATACTGGTGAGAAATAAGTCTCCTATGACGCAGTTTGCTGGGCTGATTAGAGGTTGGTTTACCCTTGGATTTAAATAATAAAAGAACAAGTCTATTTAATTAAGTCAATAATTAATTTTTGAAAAAAATTAATTATTAAATATAAATAATTAGTTTAATTAATTAATTTTAATTGAATAATTTATACGATTCATTCTAATTTTGTTAATATTTTAGCTTTATCGTATTAAAATTTTATTGTATTAGAATTTGTGTAAACGTATTTAATTATCTAAATAAAATTAAATTTTGATAGATTATTTAAAAATTCACTTTAATTAAAAGCTACTTATATTTTATATTAAATTTTTGTTCAATGACTTTGTTGGCTTTGTTATGTGTCACTCCTATAATATGTCCACAATCTTGTGATGTGAGCCGGCTCGGTAATGTTGAGTCAAATCACTTTAGTTGTCCAATCGTCGATGAGAAGAGTCTTTCGTTTTGTAAGAAGTTGGATGGGTTTGATATTTGATAGGCTTGGTTTAACAAAGAAATAGAGTAAATAGTTGATAGATATGATGGAATGGATAAGTGAACTCAAGCTTCAAGATCGATTCAATACTATAATGAGTATTGCCCCGGGACTTATATCGCTCAAGGTGGGTAAATGGATGATAGAAGATGGACCTTGACCTGTTACCTAAAGAGGTAGGAACCAAAGGTATAAATAGATGGAAGAACGCCACACCAAGGTTGGTGATAAGTTCAAAGAGTTCGGGTTGATGCCACTAGCAAGCTAGATAAGTCAATTCGAGACTCAAACGAAATAAAGAGGAAGAAACCTCATAAGAACAATAGTTCATTCAATAATTTGGCAAAAAAGTTCTTCTTACATGAAAAGAGTAAACTATTTATAGATTACAATAGATAGTCGAATGGACAAATGAATCAAGCTTAGTACTTCGACTATGAATGTGCTGTAATAATCTAGAAATATTCATTAATTAAACTAAGTCTAAATTCGGCTGAATGGAGCTTCAATGGTCAGCTTCTTGATTAAGTAAAATTAGCTTGAATCCTGGTGAATGTATGGAAGCTAATTTAGTCTTGTCTAGATTCGGCCATAGACATAAATGGGCATTGAAGTTGTGGTGTTTGGCTGAAAGGTTATGAGCCTTAAAGAGGGTCTTTGAACAGCCTTTGAGGTGTGAAAAGTCAGCCTTGAAAAGCCTCTTGTGTGTGAACACCTTCAGCCGAATGGTCACTAGGTATGAACACCAAGTATGAATGAAGTGATGGAGCTTTGGCCAACCTTGGGGAATTAAAGGTAGGAGATGACTCTTGGCCGAATAGATACCTTGGGAAGCCAATGGATCAGCCGCCATTCATTGAAAGTAACCATGCATGCATCCTTACATTCTTTGAACCGAACCGTGCATGAATCTTCATTAAATGCTTCTCTTCACATTCGGCTGAACCTACATAGCATTTAAACAAATTAAACTAGTTATAGGTTCGGCTGAACATAAACAAGGCATCATCTAGACAAATTAAAAACACTTAATTAAAGGACTAGCTAGTATTTAAATTTGGCTAGCTCAAAACAAGTGAAATAATTAATGAACTGATTTGAGCTAGGGAATTCGATCATGAGTTGTATCAAATAGAATAAATTAAAACTAATAATTAATTTATTTAAATGATAAAAGAAACGAGCTGAAAATAAACTAAATTGAGCTTAAACGAGCTTAAATGAGCTCAAGTGAGCTGATTCGAGCTGAAAAGAGCTCGGGGAGCGGAATATGAGCTAAATTCAGCTTGCACCAAGATGCAATGAGCCTTTGTTGAGCTGGTCCGAAACTCTACTTGAACATGGAGCTCGTTCTCATTCCAAAATTGAGCACATAGAGCTAAAACAACTTCGTCAAAGCGCTTAGCTTTAGCTCGAGTTATAGGGCCTTTAGGGAGCTTAATAGATGTTTGGCTTGAAGTCGTCGAGCTCCCAGCCGTGCTTACATCATCTTGTATTAAATATGTTGACCTAATTTAATGCATTTTATCTCATTTTTGTTTTTTTTATAATGAGAGTGACCATTATTAGTGATGATCAATCATTTGTCATAGACACTTTGTAGTCTTGTTCCATTTGCATAATACATAAAATAATGATAAAGAGGAAGCTATTTACCTATTATTCTACTATTGTGAGTGAAGTCATGTAAGTATAAATTATGTGCTTAATAGTAAGGGTGAGCAAAACTTGATTCGATTTGAAAAAATAAAATAAAAATTAAATTTCAAGTTATTCAATTTTTTCAAGTCAACTCAAATAAGTAATTCGAGTTTCGAGTTTGATTCAAGTTGAATTTTATAATTTGAATAACTCGAATAATTCGAATAACAGACTGGTGTAAATATATCTTTGGTCTTTATCAATTTTGAAAATGAGCAAATCAGTCTCTCTCAGCAAAAATTACAAAAAGAAAATCAAAATATTTATAAAAATTCCACAATTTATATTAATTTTTTAAAAAAAATTCTAAAGAATTTATAAAGAAAGTTAAAATTTTAAAAATTTTCTAAAATAATAATTTTGGGACCTAAATAAGTTAATTTAATGATTCAAGTTTTTCATATTAAAGTATCTTTTTTTTTCTTTTTTTTCTTTGAAAAGTTTTCAAATATATATGGTTTCAAATTTATGTGCTCCAACGTGAAATTACTTATATTGTAACAAGATTTCAATTTGACATGTTTAATTTTTTAATTTAACTTGAACAATTTCACTTGATTCGAATCGACTTGAATTTCATTCCACTTGATTTGATTCAAAAAAATTTTAAATCGAATAAGGATGATAAAATAGGATTCATCAACTCGATTAACTCGATTAACTCGAACTTTTTTCATTCGATTTGATCAAATGCTCACGCCTACCCAATATACCAACTTTTAGCTCACTACCATGAGAACTCATACAAATAAACATCTTTTTTTTATGGAGAACCCTTAAGACTTTATTCAACTCTCATTCCAAAGAAGATCAAGACCTTTTCTCAGTTATACTTGTTATCGAACTACTAATTACTCATACCTTACCATCGAGACAGACATTCTAATTCATAGCTTATTAGATATTCCTAACAGTTTACGCCACTAAAAGGCTTTTATTTCATATTACGCTACAAAGGCTTTTCTTTCATATTATGCCACAAAGTCTTTCCTTTTATATTATGCTACAAAGTCTTTCCTTTCATATTACACCACAAAGGCTTTTATTTCATATTATGCCACAAATTATTTTCTTTCATATTATGCCATAAAGGCTTTTCTTTCCTAACATGTTTATGACATGGATTTGCCTAAACTCATGTTATGTGAGGTTTGCCCATCATCATCCTGGGACATGCAGAGAACCCCATTGGGTAATCACCATCCTTTAGTTCCTTTCGAAAGGTGAAATGGCCATGGGCTTTTCTTTCAAGATTCATATCAAAGATTATGTTTTTAGTCTCGACGGACCCCTTTAGACTCCACCGCGGTGAACAGACATAGACTCATTTCAACATTAGGATTCTTAACACATACTTAAACTTGACAGATTCCATATAAATTATACATGTTATTCTCAGCAAACATTCTTACTATACTTTTCTGATTTTAGTTTCATAGTTCAACCAATTCCCACAAAAGTTTGTCATATGAATAGTGTTTATGTAAGAGTCAACTTTGAGACTCACCTGGTTCGCATGAACAACAACTTGATCTCCAAATTCACACATCCATCTAGAAAATTTAGCAACCTCTACTTGTAAGACACATGAACACCATTGAACACCATTAAAACTCATTCATATAATCTTTACCATCATTTCAAACCCAGAGAACCCCCATGCAAAGCCTTACTTCTCCATTTTACTATTCACGCACATAAAACAGACTTACTCTTTTAGAAGTCAACATGCAAGACCATAATACTTACCTAGGATGTTAAACAACCCTCTACATGAACTCAGATCCTTTATTTCAGCTCGACAAGAAAGATCTATGCTCAGCTCCAAGGCAGATCAACAATAGAGTTTTAAATGGAAGAAAAAAGATCACTCTCTTTTCTTCTCAAGCCCATATCATAATATATATAAAACCCATGTTCTCATAGTGGGACTTGACACATATCACAAATTTTCTAGACTACCTTTATTAATGGTTTATAGCTGTAGGCAAACGTATACGAGAATCCAATATCTCATATTTATATCTGATTCATCCCTTCATTCATTCCTAACCATCTTGTTAGAATTGAACTAGCACAGTAACTAAACAAACTTGGCGTACTATACCTTTGGCGATACCCATATTACCCCAAAACCCTCAATACTCTTACCAATCTCTTCTTCTTTACATCTCCACACGTTCAGAGAACAATCCTTACTTGATATTCTAACATCAACTATGTGCCCGATGTATACGCCACTTAGATTTCTTTCGGTTTACTCGCTAAACTTAGGACCTTCCAAAGCTGGGTGTTACAGTGATGATGTCAATTCAGAGTTTTTCAGAAATCAATGCAGAATTTTCGGAAAAGTTCCTACCCAACTCCGCTACACACCATAAAAAAGTTCCCCATAACTTATCCATCCAGTAACACACAAAAATTGTGGACAAGCCACCATATAATGTAGACAAGCTGATAGAGATCAAAGGCCCGTCAAATGCGTTCCAAACTAAATGAGACCATTCAGGAGTTTGTTAGCAAGGCCTTAGATGCGTACATGAAAGAACGAGAAAATCAAGATTTCAAATATTGGGAATCTTGGTCCAAGAAACCAAATCTTGCAGCCAAAGCGCATTGGATCTCCGTTACGAGCATCAACGATTCAATTTCAGTAGGAGATGGATCACAAGCCCAAATTCTTGAAGGCAAGGCCCAATAAGAAGATTCCAAGCCCAATCAAGAAATCCACCCATACTTAGTTAAAAATCAGGCCAAATTGTCAAACTGGCCCAAGTTGTAAAGTTTTATTTTTATTTATTTATTTATTTATTTATTTTTACTTAGTTTAATTTTTATGTAAATATTCAGTCCCAGAGTCCCAAATAAAGACCCTTGGCTGAATTTCCATATTAAAATAATTAGGAGTTTTTTTTATTTTAGTTTTCTAATTAGACTAGGACTAGTTATAAGGCCTATTTAAAGGCATGACTAGCCACCTTGTAAACAACTTCTCAAACATATCAAAAATATCAGATTTGTTTTAGTGCAGAATTCTCTTTGAGTTTTCTCTAAGAATTCTCTCTTGAGTTTTCTTTAGAAGTTGTTTTAACAATATTTTGATTGTGGGAGCCATCTTCAGCCTTCTTCTTGCCATTGATATTCTTTGGAGGGGAGATTAGAGCCGTTTGAAGGGAGTTGTGAGATCTTTTGGGATTTCAAGGCTTCTTAGGACTTATCTTTTAATTTCTTGCTGTCAATTCTTTCTTTATTTCTGCTTATGCTGAATCTTTATCTAATTTATTTTCTGTTCTTATTGTGTTTTCAGCCTTTTCTATCTTAAGGAATCAACCCAAAAATCCCCAATTTCTAGGGTTTTTCCATACTCTTTTTGGGTGAAATTAGATTGTCGAAATTTGGGGAAAACTATCTTGGTGTTCAATTGGGCAGAATCGCAATCTCCTTTAGGGTTTCAAGAACCCTTATTAACACTTATTTCTATTCTCAATTTGATTCTTTGCTGTTTTGGGGATTTTATTTCAGATCTGGAAATTCAAAATTCTAATCTTTTAATTTTATGTTTTGTTTCAAATCTGATTGTTTAGGGTTTTTCGTAGGAGTTTCCCGTGACTTGGCAACTCGATCTTGGTCCGCGTGCAACCCCTCTATCATTTGGTATCAGATTTTGAGCGTTTTGGGTGTTCTTGGTTGATTTCTAAACTGATCTCAATTTTTTTAAAGCACAAACAACAGTTTTACCCAGAAAAAATTTTTGAAAAAAATTCATTTGAGTGGGTAAACGTTGTCCGATTGATCTGAAATTTTACATACATATTTGAGGCACTGTTATTAAATAGAAAAAAATATTTCTCACAAAAAAATTAGTCGAAAAAGTCAAAAAATTGAAAAAAGATGAAATCCAATAAAAATTTTAAACAATATTCAGCGGGTTGAATTTGGTGCTAAAACTTTCCAGATCAAAATTTCAATATATAAGGACATTCCAGATTTAATTTCGTGATTTTTAGAGATCAGGAACACCTCAAACGAAGTTGTCAAGTTACTCCGCAGTTTTTTGGGTTTTCTGTTTTCGACAATTTTTATTGATTCTTAGCTGTAGGTTTTCATTTGTTTGCCTTTATTCTTCCTTTACGCTATCTAACACCTTCTTGTTTCTTGTGTTAGTAGGATTTAAACGTGTGCCCAATTCTTTCTCGGTGCAACACGAATCAATTGGTGTCTCGTCAGTTTTTGGCATCCTAGTGCACATTAGGATTCTTTGGTAGATCGGTTCATCCACTCTCTAATTGGTTGATATAAAATCTCCTAAAGGACTCACAAGACTGAATTCTACCTCATTGAGAATTTGAATTTTCTTTTTGAGTGATTAACGGTGAGGTTTGCTAACTTTTATTTTTGAGTGTTGAGTGTTTATTTTTGCAGGTTTTTGGAAAATGTCTAAAGGTGATATTGACCATAATGATGTCTATGACATGTTTCAAAAACTCCAACAACAATTAGATGAACACACTGCCACACTTCGCACCTTGAGTACCGCTTTCAATGAGGTGAGATTGAATCAAATCCTCATTATCGGGATCCAATTACAAAAGATAGGGATAACCCACCTCCTACTCATAGACGCGGTCCTCGACGTGTCCCTAGAACTGGTGCTGATTTTCATGATCGTGGGCAACCCTCCTTGGCAAAACCGAAGTTCACAATTCCCCAATTTCATGGTAAGAATGATCCAGAAGCTTATTGTGAATGGGAATCTAAGATTGAACTAATGTTTAGGTATTATAAATGTTCGGATGATGAGAAAGTTGCGTTAGCAATGTTGGAATTTTCAGATTATGCATTAAGTTGGTGGACTCAACTTGGGATAAATCGTCATCGAAATTATGAAGGTGAGATTTCGACATGGGAGGAGTTGAAACAAATTATGCGAAAAAGGTTTGTTCCACCTCACTACTATAGGGAGATTAAAACAAAGCTTAGAAGACTTATTCAAGGTAGTAGGACAGTGGATGAATATTTTAAGGAGATGGAGATGCTCATTCAGAGAGCTAATGTGGAGGAGGATGAGGAAACAACTATGGTTCGATTTATTGATGGTTTGAACAGGCCGATAGCTAATACATTGAGGCTACAAACTTACATTGATTTGGAAGAAGCAGTTTATAAAGCCATTGAGATTGAGCAACAACTAAAGGAACAAAGGTTTGGTTCCTTCTCGACTTCACAATATTACCGAGGTAACAACTCCAATTCTGATTTTAAGAGTTCGAAATCCCCTTTTGTTACTAACAAGTCTTCTTTAAGTAATGGAAGTAAGCAATCAGATTGGAAAAAAAGGGCTCCTGCTAAAACGCAAACACCTTCTAAGCAGCCCAATTTAGGTGATTCGAGTGCGAAGAGGACTCGTGAGATTGAATGCTTTAAGTGCAAAGGGCGTGGTCATTATAGTAGAGAATGCCCTAACACGAGATTACTTCTTCTAAAAGATAACGGTGAGTACACTTCCGACTCTGATAATACAGATCCAGATATGCCAGAACTTGTGGATGACAGTGATAATGGCGATGAGTTGGTCAAACCACCAAAGGAAGGGGACTTTGCTGATTTCCATTGCTTTGTAGTTCGCCGAACCCTTAACATTCAGATAAAAGATGATGATAGCCAAAGGACCAATATTTTCCATTCTCGGTGTTTTATTAAAGGTAACTTATGTTCACTCATTATTGATAGTGGGAGTTGCTCGAATGTAGTGAGTAGCTATTTGGTGGATTCTTTAAAGTTGCCTTGTACCAAACACCCTAAGCCATATCACCTTCAATGGCTTAATGAATGTTCCAAAGTAAAAGTTACAAAATAGTCCTTGGTCACTTTTAAGCTCGGCAATTACGAAAATGAAGTTTGGTGTGATGTGGTCCCAATGCATGCGACACACTTGCTCCTTGGACGACCTTGGCAATTTGATCGTGATGTTACACACCAAGGTAAACTTAATCGATACTCCCTTGTATTTAAAGGTAAGAAATTCACTTTTGCTCCTTTAAATCCCACTGATGTATACAAAGATCAACAGAGGATGATGAAATTTTGTGAGGGGGTAAGGGAGAAAGGGCAAGTACAAAAGACAGAGAGAAAAGAGGCTAATAGTGAAAAAAGTCACAATTTAAAAAGCCCAAAGGTGAGTGAATCCTCAAGAGGTAAAATGAGCGAAAAAAATCTTTTAGCAACAAAAAAAGATGTGCGGAGAGCCCTACTCAACAAACAGCCTTGTATCCTTGTGAGGTTTAGGCAAAATTATTTATCTTTATCTAACGTTAACAAAAATTTGCCTAGTGTGTTTCAGTCTCTTTTGCAGGATTATGAGGATGTTTTTAGTGAGGCCGCTAAAGGTTTACCACCTTTACGAGGGATTGAACATCAAATTGACTTAGTACCCGGAGCTTCGATTCCAAATCGACCAGCCTATAGATGCAATCCCAAGGAGACAAAGGAATTGCAAAGACAAGTTGAGGAGTTACTAGATAAAGGGTACATTCGTGAAAGCCTAAGCCCTTGTGCTGTTCCTGTCTTATTGGTACCAAAGAAAGATGGTACGTTTCGTATGTGTGTTGATTGTTGCCCAATCAACAAGATAAAGGTAAAATATCGACATCCAATTCCTAGACTTGATGATATGCTTGATGAATTACATGGTTCAATAATATTTACAAAAATTGATTTAAAAAGCGGTTATCATCAAATTCGATGAATGGAAAATAGCCTTTAAAACAAAATTTGGATTGTATGAATGGTTAGTTATGCCTTTCGGCCTTACTAATGCACCTAGTACATTTATAAGATTGATGAATCATGTTTTAAGGCTATACTTGGGTAAATTTGTAGTAGTTTACTTTGATGATATCTTAATTTATTCCAAGACTTTAGATGACCATGTTTTCCATGTTCGAACCGTTTTGGATATTCTGCGAGCTGAAAAATTATTTGCCAACCTTGATAAATGCACATTCTGTTGTGATAAACTAATATTCTTAGGTTTCATAGTTAGTGCTTAAGGTATTCATGTCGACGAGGACAAAGTCAAGGCAATTAAGGAGTGGCTGACTCCTAAATCGGTAACTGAGGTGAGATCTTTCCATGGTTTAGCTAGTTTTTATAGACGATTTGTGAAAGATTTCTCTACTATTGCTGCCCCATTGACAGAGGTTATAAAGAAATCAGTGGGTTTCAAATGGGGTGAAACCCAAGAAAAGGCCTTTCAAACTCTAAAAGCTAAGTTATGTTCTGCTCCTTTGCTTAAATTACCTGATTTTGCTAAAACTTTTGAACTTGAGTGTGATGCTTCAGGAATTGGAATCGGCGCCGTTTTAATGCAAGATAAGCAACCTATTGCTTATTTTAGTGAGAAATTGAATGGTGCACAGTTAAACTATTCAACTTATGACAAAGAACTCTTGGCATTGGTTCGTGCACTTCAAGTATGGCAACATTATTTGCTGCCTAATGAGTTTGTCATACACACAGATCATGAATCCCTTAAATGGTTAAAGGGACAAGGTAAGTTAAGTAAAAGACATGCCCGATGGGTAGAATTCATTGAAACATTCCCTTATGTGATACAATATAAAACAGGTAAAGATAATGTAGTTGCAGATGCTTTGTCTAGAAGATATACTTTAATAACTACATTGAATGCTAAAGTCTTAGGGTTTGAACATATTAAGGAGCTATATGATAATGATGCTGATTTCGGCCATATCTATAGGAATTGTGGACATACTACTTTTGAAAAATTTTATCTTGTAGATGGCTTTCTTTTTCGTATAAACAGGTTATGCATACCAAAGTGTTCCATGAGAGACTTATTAATTCATGAGGCCCATAGTGGGGGTTTGATGGGACATTTTGGAGTGGCCAAAACACTAGACATCTTGCAAGAACACTTCCATTGGCCACATATGAAAAAGGATGTCGAAAAGGTATGTTCCAAGTGCATTACATGCAAACAAGCAAAATCTAAGGTAATGCCTCATGGCCTTTACACTCCTTTACTGATTCCTACTTCACCTTGGGTAGATTTATCCATGGATTTTATTCTAGGTTTGCCTCGAAATAAGAAAGGAAGAGATAGTATATTTGTTGTTGTTGACAAGTTTTCAAAGATGGCACATTTTATTTCTTGTCACAAAACAGATGATGCTACACATGTGGCAGACTTATTCTTTGAAGAGGTGGTAAGACTTCATGGCATCCCTAAAACAATTGTTTCTGACAGAGATGTCAAATTCCTTAGCCACTTTTGGAAGGTATTGTGGGGTAAGCTTGGTACTAAATTACTTTATTCCACTACATGTCACCCCGAAACTGATGGCCAAACTGAAGTAGTTAATCGGATCTTAGGGACTTTATTACGATTTGTTGTGGGAAAGAACATTAGAAATTGGGAAGAATGCCTACCGTTTGTTGAATTTGCATATAATAGATCTATTCATTCTACAACTGGTTATTCTCCATTTGAACTTGTTTATGGTTTTAACCCACTAACAGTACTTGATCTTGCGCCATTACCACTTGAACACATTGTTAATTTAGATGGTGAACAGAAAGCTGAGTTGGTGAAATCCTTACATGAGAAGGCTAGGCAACGAATAGCCAAAACAAATGATGCCAACACCAACAAAGCAAACAAGGGGCGCAAACGGGTTGTCCTAGAACCCAGAGATTGGGTTTGGGTCCATATGAGGAAAGAACGATTTCCTGCAAAAAGAAAGACCAAGTTGGACCCAAGGGGCGATGGGCCTTTCCAAGTACTCGAGAGGATCAACGATAATGACTATAAAATTGATCTACCTAGTGAGTACAATGTAAGTTCCACTTTTAATGTAGCTGACTTGTCCCCATTTGATTTTTCAGATTCGAGGTCGAATCTTTTTGAGGAAGGGGGGAATGATACGAGATCAAAGGCCCGAAAAATGCGTTCCAAACTAAATGGGACCATTCAGGAGTTTCTTAGTAAGGCCTTAGATGCGTACATGAAAGAACGGGAAAATCAAGATTTCAAATATTGGGAATCTTGGTCCAAGAAACCAAATCTTGCAGCCAAAGCGCATTGGATCTCCGTTACGAGCATCAACGATTCAATTTCAGTAGGAGATGGATCACAAGCCCAAATTCTTGAAGGCAAGGCCCAATAAGAAGATTCCAAGCCCAATCAAGAAATCCACCCATACTTAGTTAAAAATCAGGCCAAATTGTCAAACTGGCCCAAGTTGTAAAGTTTTATTTTTATTTTTATTTATTTATTTATTTATTTTTACTTAGTTTAATTTTTATGTAAATATTTAGTCCCAGAGTCCCAAATAAAGACCCTTGGCTGAATTTCCATATTAAAATAATTAGGAGTTTTTTTTTATTTTAGTTTTCTAATTAGACTAGGACTAGTTATAAGGCCTATTTAAAGGCATGGCTAGCCACCTTGTAAACAACTTCTCAAACATATCAAAAATATCAGATTTGTTTTAGTGCAGAATTCTCTTTGAGTTTTTCTCCAAGAATTCTCTCTTGAGTTTTCTTTAGAAGTTGTTTTAACAATCTTTTGATTGTGGGAGCCATCTTCAGCCTTCTTCTTGCCATTGATATTCTTTGGAGGGGAGATTAGAGCCGTTTGAAGGGAGTTGTGAGATCTTTTGGGATTTCAAGGCTTCTTAGGACTTATCTTTTAATTTCTTGCTGTCAATTCTTTCTTTATTTCTGCTTGTGCTGAATCTTTATCTAATTTATTTTCTGTTCTTATTGTGTTTTCAGCCTTTTCTATCTTAAGGAATCAACCCAAAAATCCCCAATTTCTAGGGTTCTTCCATACTCTTTTTGGGTGAAATTAGATTGTCAAAATTTGGAGAAAACTATCTTGGTGTTCAATTGGGCAGAATCGTAATCTCCTTTAGGGTTTCAAGAACCCTTATTAACACTTATTTCTATTATCAATTTGATTCTTTGCTGATTTGGGGATTTTATTTCAGATCTGGAAATTCAAAATTCTAATCTTTTAATTTTCTGTTTCGTTTCAGATCTGATTGTTTAGGGTTTTTTGTAGGAGTTTCCAATGACTTGGCAACTCGATCTTGGTCCGCGCGCAACCCCTCTATCACAAGCTACCTGAAAAGACATATGTGGACAAGCCACCAGAATCGCAAATATACTGCCATAATATGTTGTTAAACCACCAGAATATGCAGATCATTAAACTGACAGAATCTTCCTCCTTTCAATATCGTCCTAACCCCATACATGTGATATGGCATACATAAATAGAAATTTTCAATATTTTTATGCTTATCAAAACAAAATGCAATAATCATGGTTTAACATGATATAAAATTTTTGCTTGATCAAATAAAGCCATTAAATCACATAACATGAGTGTTAGAACATAAACATAATATTTCATCTATCAACATAACACACAAACACATTTATAACATCACGGATTAACCAATTCAGAATCACTTACTTGGATGCATATAACCATATTTTAGAATACTTATGAAAGTGCCAATCATTAGTAAATATTACTTAACCATTATTCATACAATTTTTATATTAACTTAGACCCACACTTGAACTTCATAGATCCAATGCTAAACTACAATCCTTCGAACACTGACTCTTGGATCTAATTAGATCAATCTTAGATCTGAGCACAGAATAATAATCCATCATTAAATTGTAACTTAAGTTATCCTTTTTAATAATAAATGATTTACTCTTGATTTCCAATACCACGTTTATCTTATACGACTAGAATCAGAGATGTGATTCACTTTCAAAAGTTAAGGGTGGTCCTTCAACATGATACATGCACGGGAACAATTGAAGTGCATTCGAGTTCATTAAGTGGACCAAACTCCAAGTTTCCCGTTTCAAAAGAGGATCCATTTGAAATTCTCATCGGGTTTATAACACGTGCTAGATCAAAAAAGTTTAAAAAGGATATGATAGGCCTAATTCAACAAGTTCGGGATGAACATGAAATGTCCAACCCTTAATGGTCCCAAAATAACGTCCCAAGTCCATGCAATGTTTTGCATGTGGCTATTAGTTTAGTTTAACTAATTCTACAACTTTTAATTATGTCTTGTTTATTATATGCATCTTTAATTAATGTCTTGCATTATTAATCTACACCTTTTAATTGTGACATGCACTATGTGTTCTGCATTTAATAAAGTCATGCATTATGTAACTCTCATGTTAGTTAAGTTTGCATCATAAATTATGACATGCATTATGTAACTCCCATGTTAGCTAAAGTTTGCATCATTAAATTAACTCATGCATTAAGTAACTCATTTGTTCATTTAGTTTGCATCTTAAACCATACATTTAAGCATTTTAGTTGTTAAATATGTTTGAGTTTGTTTATAAGTATCTTATTTAATTTGGCTATTACTTTTTAATGCATAAATTAAAGTGTGTTTATTTTCATTTTAAATAAGGTGATTTAAGTTGCATTTAAATTAATTCTTGTCCATGAGTGTTATTAAATATGTTGTTTTTATGAGTGTTTTAAGTTATTGTTTAATGCTTAATTATCTATTTTTTGCAAGTGACTTTTCATATGTTTAAAGACTCTTCAAGTTGGACAGTTTCAAAGCTTTTTAAAAAACATTATGGAGGATGTTTAATGGGCCAAAGGAGACTCTTCAAGTCTGAACATTTTTGGAGTGTTAAACATTCATCATGATGCCATTTAAGAGGATGTTACACAAGCTTTTATAATTTGGTTTTAAGGGAGCTGAAGAATACATTAAGTCTTCATTAAGGAGAATTGGCATGCCCTTTCAACTACATTAGATTCCAATGAAGAGACATGACTCATTGGCTTCCCTACAAGAGTGAAAAATGAGATTAGTGCTCGTAATAATACTAGTTAATGGCAGAATATGAAAAGTCTCACATAGGTAGTTGAATAGTCACAAAAGTGCCTATAAATATCCTATAAATAGAACTTTGATAAGACTATGATGAATGAATATTTTTGAGTTATTGCAAAAATTCTATCTCATTGTTCTTGATAGAACTTACTTGGAGTTATCAAGGTTCTCCTTGTGGCATAAAAACCTTTTTTCTTTTGAACTTACCCACTTCCTTTCTTTCTTTGTTCTGAAGTGTTGTGTTCTAACTTACTGTTGGTTCCTATTTTGCTAAATAGTGGGTCACAGTTTACTTCTTCTTCTTCAAAGACTTGTTTGTTATTTCACTTTATAGAAATCGGGTCACGATATTTCATATCGTTGGTTCATTTCTGAGTGTTCATTTCGTGCAAGTTATCCATCCAGCACCATTTCCATCCTTTCCATTGAATCAATAACCATTAATCCCATTTTCACCTTAAAGTCTATTTCAAAATGATACAACACTAGACGATCAGACAACTCAACATCTTGGAATTAAATTCACAATTACGAGCACACATCATTTGATATCAGAGCTACAAAAACCTAATCCAAGTATCGTATTAGAAGTTTTGAAATAGAGAAAAGAATTAAAAAAATATGAAAAAATACGAAGTGAAATTTTGTGAAAATAATTTAAGTTGAAAAAAAAATTGATTCATATCCTGGAGTATATCTTATATTTTTCGACAAGTTGTCATACTACTGAAATCTTTCGATTAAATTTTTTTTACATTTTTCCTTTCCTTTTTGAACCTATCTTATCACGTATCAACTATTTGTTATTAACCGACTGGTGCAAGTGTTCTTTGACCAGGTCCTAACTAGTTCGATCTAGTACTTAGAGAAGAACTTGTGTGAAAAAAAGGCACGAGTGGTAAGATTAAAAGAACGAGAAAAAGCCAAAATTGAGTGAAACACGAGCGGAGTGAATTCTTTTTCCTTTTGAGAGGATTTGTGAGGATTTTTGATATGGGGTTGCGCGCAGACCAAGATCGAGTTGCCAAGTCACGAGAAACTCCTACGAAAGCTCTAATTGAACAGATCTGAAATCAAAACAAAGAATAAGATTAAAAACAAATCAGATCTGGAAATTAAGATCCCCAAAACAATCAAGAACAGCCAAGAATCAAAGATCTTATGAATAGATGTTTTCGGAATGCAAAAACACGAAATCGATCTCCAAGATTGATTTTCAACAAGCTGAATCTGTCCAAGAACTAAACCGATGAATAAAGCCCCAAATTCCAGCAACTTGATTTTTCCCAAAATTCCAGCAACCTAAAACAGTCAGTTTTGACAAGAAGAATTCGACAAGATTAATTGGAAAAGATAAGTTTAGTCGAATTTGGCTACCAAGAATGAGTACCGATCGATCTTTTTGAGTAATAAAGATGGCTGGAAATTCACAAGAAGAATAAACAAGTTAGATCAAAAGAATCGGCATAAACAGAATTTAAAAGAAAAGAATGAACAGCAAGAAAGTAAATTGAAGTCCTAAAGATCCTTGAAATCCCGAAAGATTTCACAAATCTCTTCAAACGGCTCTAATCTCCCCTCCAAAGAATATCGATGGCAAGAAGAAGGTTGAAGATGGCTCCCACAATCAAAAGATTGTTAAAACAACTTCTAAAGAAAACTCAAGAGAGAATTCTTGGAGAAAACCCCAAAGAAAGTTCTGCACTCAACAAATCTGAAATTTGATAGAAAAATAATAATAAGATGTTTACAAAGGGTGGCTGGCCAATGCTTATATAGGCCTCCAACAAATCCTAATCTAATTAGAAAACCTAAAAAAATTAAACTTAATTAAAAAAAACAAAGGAAAATTCGGCCATGCATCCTATTGGGCTGTTTTGGGCCGAATTTAACATGTGATATTCCTAAAACTTAAAAATTAACTTAAACAACTAAAATGTTTACAAATTGGGCCCTTTGACATTTTGGCCTGATTTTCAACTAAATATGTATGGATTTCTTGATTGGGCTGGGAATTTGCTTATTGGGCCTCGCCTTCAAGAATTTGGGCTTTTGTGACTCGTATCAATTTTGAATTTGGTGAGGTTCATATTTCTATTTAATTCTTCTTTTATTTTCTAATTCTTTGTTAAAATCTTGTCCCAAGAACTTTTCGAGTTGAAATTGCAAATGTTGTTGAAAGAAATGAGAAGGATTATGAGATCAAAAATCGAGCAAATACAAAAAAATAGATCGTATAGAAGTAAGATCATTAAGGAGTTAATCATCCTATGATTTCTTGAGAAGAGATCCATGTCGTGATTCCTATTCATCGAGAAATTTGAGTGGGAGTAAAGCAAATCGTAGTTTGAAGCCTTTTGAGGTAACAAACAAGAAGGCACAAGTATCTCTTCGACTGCACCAAAGTACTCATCCACGGAGGTTCAGTCATGAAGAGTTGATCGTGTCTCATATGTAAATCCTTCCACTCTTACCCAACAAAAAGCTTCTTATTCCGATTATTTCATGCAAACCCTATGTTGTAACGAAAGAATGAGAGAAAATGAAATTGAAAGAAAAGAGAAAGAAAGAGAATGCAAGCGAGAAAAGAACCTTGAAAAAGAGTTTGAGAATGAAAAAGAAAAAAAAATTGAAAATGAGGAAAATGAGAGCGAAAGAAAAGAAAATGTGAAAGATGAGTGTTTCATTGACATTGAAGAAATAAAAGAAAATGTGAATGAAAGGAGTGACATTGTTGAAAAAGAAAGTGAAATGAAGAGTGAGAGTGAGAGTGAGTTTTCAAAAATAAAAGAGAGTGTGGAAAAAGAAAGAGAGTTTGAAAATGAGATTGAAAAAGAAACGAGTGAAAAAGATGAGAGTATTCAAACAAAGGCGAGGACTGTTTTTGCTAACCCAAATTTGAGTTTGCCTTTTGATTTCTTTTCATTTTAGGTTTATAAAATTCCACCCATAGACGAGTTCCAACTTCATTACCTTTCCGACGAGAGACAGTTCCAATTGATCGAAAAATGTAAGTTGGAGAGTAAAAATATTCGTCAAACCTCCGAAGGTAAGCAAGGTAAGGAACCTCTTGAGATTCAATCAAATTGGTATTCTTTGAATTTCATTGGCAAGTTTGCCAATGATTTTGATCTAAAAAAAATTCTTTACAATAATCTGTTTTGTTGTTATTCATTGAATAAGGTTACTGATTTTGTCTCAAATAATTTTTTAAAATGTTTCTTTCATGATTTGTTTCGTGTTGATTCAAATAACATTAAATTGCAAGATTATTTGGAAATTGATGTCTTTGTTCGAACCATATATCAACAAAATTTGATTTTCGTATGTGGTAAAGAATTTTCACGTAAAAAGCTTAATTTGTTTGATTTAGATTGTTATGTGAATTCTTTAAATCAATGTGAGAACATTTTTTGGATATCTCTACCTGTTCGAAGGAATTTTGAGAGTTTTTATTGTTTGAACATACCTAAGCCTAAATCTTGTTTGTTTAACATGTGTGAATTGTTAAAAGAAAAGTTTTTATTGTATTTGAAAATAAATGATCAACACCATGTGTTTAAACCCGGAGCATGTTTTCCTAAGTTATTGTTGAGAGAAGGTGAGCATCATAATTCTATTTTGTATAAATGTGTTGGCCACTTTCATTTGCTCCATGTTTTGTCATTATTTTTGAAAACAAAACATGTGAATTTTGATGACTTACAAAGTCAAAATCAAGTCTTTAATCCTAGAGATTATTGTTCTATATTATTGTTGAAAGGATTCGAGCATGTTTTGCATGATTATAACTTTCAATTGCTTTATGTTTCTTCTATGTTGCCATCCATGAAAGTTTTGAGTCAGATTGAAATGGTAAGACAAAAATTTATTTTTGATCCCGGAGTTAACTTGAGTTTACAACATTTGGAAGGAACGCTTGATATTCATTAGTTTATACGAATTGCAACATCTTTGAATAGTTCCAAGATCGTGTAAGTGATGGATTGAAAGAAATCCTTCATTCTGATTTAATTTGTGAATTTTTTTTGATTTTCAGGTTCGTGAAAGAGTTGTGCTTAACTCAATGGAAGAAAGATATAATTCAAGGAACTGTGATCAACAAAGATTTTTTTCAAGTAAATGGCCCGATTTGAGGACAAATCATTTTGAAGAGGGAGGGGATGATACATACACGGGAACGATTGAAGTGCATTGGAGTTCATTGAGTGGACCAAACTCCAAGTTACCCGTTTCAAGAGAGGATCCAATTGAAATTGTCATCGGGTTTATAACACACGCTAGATCAAAGAAGTTTAAAAAGGCGATGATGGGCCTGATTTAACAAGTTTAGGTTGAACATGAGATGTCCAACCCTTATTGGACCCAAAATAACATCCCAAGTCCATGCAATGTTTTGCATGTGGCTGTTAGTTTAGTTTAATTAATTCTACAACTTTTAATTATGTCTTGTTTATTATATGCATCTTTAATTAATGTCTTGCATTATTAATCTACACCTTTTAATTGTGACATGCACTATGTGTTATGCATTTAATAAAGTCAAGCATTATGTAACTTTCATGTTAGTTAAGTTTGCATCATAAATTATGACATGCATTATGTAACTCCCATGTTAGTTAAAGTTTGCATCATTAAATTAAGTCATGCATTAAGTAACTCATTTGTTCATTTAGTTTGCATCTTAAACCATGCATTTAAGCATCTTAGTTGTTAAATATGGTTAAGTTTTTTTATATAAGTATGTTATTTAGTTTGACTTTTACTTTTTAATGCATAAATTAAAGTGTGTTTATTTTCATTTTAAATAAGGTGATTTAAGTTGCATTTCAATTAATTCGTGTGCACGAGTGTTATTGAATATGTTGTTTTTATGAGTGTTTTAAGTTTTTGTTTAATGCTTAATTATATATTTTTTTGCAGGTGACTTTTCATATTACTAAAGACTCTTCAAGTTGGACGGTTTCAAAGCTTTTTAGAAAACATTATGGAGGATGTTTAATGGACCAAAGGAGACTCTTCAAGTTTGAACATTTTTAGAGTCTTAAACCTTCATCATGATGTCATTTAAGAGGATGTTACACAAATTTTAATAATTCCGTTTCAAGGAAGCTGAAGGGACATCAATTAAACACATTAAGAATACATTAAGTCTTCATTAAGGAGAATTGACATACCTTTTCAACTACATTAGATTCCAATGAAGAGACATGACTCATTAGCTTCCCTACAAGAGTTAAAAATGAAATTAGTGCTTGTAATAATACTAGTTAATGGTCGAATATGAAAAGTCTCACATAAGCATTTGAATAGTCACAATAAATAAAACTTTGATAAGACTATGATGAATGAATATTTTTGAGTTATTGCGAGAATTCCATCTCATTGTTCTTGAAAGAACTTACTTGGAGTTATCAAGGTTCTCTTTGTGGCATCAAACCTTTTTCTTTTGAACTTACCACTTCCTTTCTTTCTTTGTTCTGAAGTGTGGCATTCTAATATACTGCTGGTTCCTATTTTACTAAATAGCGGGTCACAATTTACTTCTTCTTCTTCAAAAACTTGTTTGTTATTTCACTTTATAGAAATCGGGTCACGATCTTTCATATCTTTGGTTCATTTCTGAGTGTCCATTTCTTGCAAGTTATAATACGAGTCACAAAGGCCTCAGATGCGTATACGAAGGAAAAAGAAAATCAAGATTCACTTTCTTGTTTTCAAGAAAATCAAGAAACCGAATCTTGGTATAATTTTGCTGTTTTGAGCGATTTCAAGAATCAAGAAAATCAAGATTTCAAATCTTGGAAATCTTGGTCCAAGAAATCGAATCTTGGAACTAAGGCGCATTGGATCTCAGTTACAAGCATTAATAAGCCAATTTCGGGAGAGAACGGATTACAAGCCCAAGTTCTTGTAGACAAGGCCCAATAAGATGTTCCAAGCCCAATCAAGAAATTTAAATTAAACTTAGTTGAAAATCAGGCCAAATTGTCAAAGTGGCCCAATTTGTTAAGTTTTAATTCTTTAAATACTTAGTTTTAATTTTTAGACTTAATGAATTAATTTCTACGTAAAAATTCAGTCTAAGAGGCCCATTTAAAGTCCTTGGCCGAATTTCCCCTTTAAAGTAAAAAAAAATTAGTTTTTTTTTTAGTTTTCCTATTAGGACTAGGAAAATAGTTAGAAGGCCTATAAATATGGCTTGGCTAGCCACCCTTATACACATTACACTTGCATAATACATTGAAATCAGATTTGTTTTGTTGAGTGAAAATTCTCTTTGAGTTCTCCAAGAATTTTCTCTTGAGTTTTCTTTAGAAGGAGTTTTAACAATCTTTTTGATTGTGGGAGCCATCTTCAGCCTTCTTCTTTCCATTGTTCTTCATTGGATGGGAGATTAGAGTCGTTTGAAGGGAGTTGTGAAATCTTTCTCGATTTCAAGGCTTCTTAGGACTTTATCTTTATTTTTCTTGTTGTTCAATCTTTTAATTTTCTGCTTGTGTCGATTTTATTATCTAACTTGTTTAAACTCTCTTGTTGCGTCTCCAGCCCCGTTCAACCTTTAAGAATCTATTCGGCACCAACCTTGGACAACAAGAAACGTTTTGATTTCACAAAACCCCTCTTTCTTGCCGTCCAAACTCTAGATCTAATTCAATTTGATTTTGTGATCTGTTGAGTTTGATTTGTTTCTGTTTTGTGTTTACTTGACAGATTCGGCTGATTGGAGTCCTTCTTGAAGCTTAATTTCGTGTTCTTGGTTTCCAAGATTCTCTATTAATAAGTGTTTCAGTTCTAGGCTGATTCTTTATTGTTTTGGGTGTTTACTTTAGACCTTTTAATTCTAGGTTCGATCTTTCTGTTTCGTTTCAGATTAGATTATCTAGAGTTTTCGTAGGAGTTTCTTGTGACTTGACAACTCGATCTTGGTTCGCGCGCAATCTCCTATCAAGTTATCCATCCAACACCATTTCCATCCTTTCCATTGAATTAATAACCATTAATCCCATTTTCACCTTAAAGTCTATTTTGAAATGATACAGCGTTAGACAATCGTACAACTCAACGTCTTGTAATCAAATTCACGATTACGAGCACGCATCATTTGGTATCAGAGCTACGAAAATCTAATCCAGGTATCGTATTAGAAGTTTTGAAATAGTGACAAAAATTTGAAAAAAATATGAAGTGAAATTCGTGAAAAAATTAAGTAGAAAAAAAATCGATTCATATCCTGGGGTATATCTTATATTTTCGAACAAGTTGTCACACTACTGAAATCTTTAGATTAAAAAAAATTGTTACCTTTGATGTGAGCACATTTACGCCACAAAGGCAAACCGATCCGGAGGTCTTACCATTAGGACCTATTACCCGTTCTAAGGCAAAGAAATTCAGGGAAGTCTTGTTCCTTACTTGTGCTACGATTCCAGATTCATTCGATCATGCTCATGCCTTAGAACATAGGCTTTATAACATGTTGCATGCTGATATGTGACATATCTCGATTATATTACTAGTTCATGCGTTAAGTATGTCTATGTTATGCTACATACATTTTTGCAATTGGGCTGATAGTATTTGTATTGTTTCTAAGTTGTTTCTAAATTGTAAGTGTGTTAAAGAATAAGAATTGCAAGTGTTCCAGCTTGTAATTGTGTTTTCCATTAAATTTACCAGACTTTGATGGAAGTTTGATATGTTTTGATATAGGTACAATAATGGACAGGAGCTTAAGGCCTCATTTCTAGCTCGGTTGAAGCTCAAATATGTGTGTGCAGCTCTTCTCAGCTCAAAATAGTTCTGAAAGTTTGTTTGTAGCTCATTTCAGCTCAGTACATTTCCAGCTAGCTCAATTTCAGCTCCACCAGCTCAACTCTAGCTGACAAGTCCAGAAGTAGCTGAAAGGTGTCCTACGTATCGGGGAGTGTCCCATACACATGTGGCAACCTAGGTGGCATCCCAGCATGCAAATCACACACGTAACAGCCTTGACACATGTGTGTGCATGTGTGGCCGAAATCAGCCCTCTTTTTTACATATGACACCAAATTCAAAGGGATAAGAACAAGAGTTCAAATGTTTGAATTTCAAACGTTTCACACATATTAAATGTGTGGATGGTATTTGATGGCGCCAAGAGAGGATATAACCCATTCATATTCAAATTTGAATTCTTTATTTACAGCCACAAGTTCAAATTCGACAACCCCTTCCTTGTACTTATAAATAGATGTTCAAATAATGTAACCTGGTTAGATGATTTTTATTAAACAAATACTTATGAGAATTTTCTCTCAATTTCGGTTCTTCATTGAACTTTCTTTTGACATTTCAGACTTAGTTTGTCGTGTCAAAACTTCCTTGGTACTTAGGGTTCCTAGATTGCTATCTAGAGGGTCCAAGTCCTTCGACGTGAAACATATTCGATTCGGGTTTGCATAGTCTATTGTGCAGGTTCTTTCGAGTTTTTCGTCTCCAATTTTGAATTTTGTTCCCTTTCTTTTGTTTTTTTTTTGTGTATTGTTTTTGCTGTAAAAAGGATGTCTGCTATAATCCTAGATCCACAATCCTTCAAGGTTCGTTGTTTCGATAAGCAACATCATATCAAGTAGTAATCAGAGCTTAGGTTAGATTTTAGCTCGTTCTGCACCAAAAGAAAAAAAATAAAAAACAAAACAGAAAAACACAAAAAACAAACAAAATAAAAAATATATAATTATCAAAGTTAAAAAAAAAAGCCAAAAAAAAACAAAAAAGAACATTTTTTTTTCGAATATCAAAGTTTAAAAGAAAAAGAAAAAAAATCGAAAAAATATATATAATAAAATTAGTTTTTGAAATTTTGTGCAAATTACAAAAGAACAATGTTGAATTGTGTGTGACAAGTTGGAAGATGCTCAAATTACACCTTGAAATGAGTGAAAATCATCCGAAACAACTTTTCTTGTTTGATTCGGTGATAGGATCATTGTAAGCATTTCTTTTTTAGTAAGTTGTTGAGTTTTCTTTTTTGTTGTTGATACGAGTCTCAAAGGCCCAACCCAAGCCCAAACAAGAAGACAAACCATGCTTACTTGAAAATCAGGCCAAATTGTCAAAGTGACCTAATTTGTAAAGTTTTATTTTTTTAAATACTTAGTTTAAATTTTTATGGAAATATTCAGTCCAAGAGGCCCAATTAAAAGCCCTTGGCCTAATTTCCATTTAAAAATAAAATAATTAGGAGTTTGTTTAGTTTTAGTTTTCTAACTAGATTAGGAAAATATTTGAAAAGCCTATATAAAGGCTTGGCAAGCCACCGTGTTAGATACTTCTCAAATATATCAAAAATATCAGATTTGTTTAAGTGCAGAATTCTCTTTGAGTTTTTCTCCAAGAATTCTCTCTTGAGTTTTCTTTAGAAGTTGTTTTAACAATCTTTTGATTGTGGGAGCCATCTTCTTGCCATTGATATTCTTTGGAGGGGAGATTAGAGCCGTTTGAAGGGAGTTGTGAGATCTTTCGGGATTTCAAGGCTTCTTAGGACTTATCTTTAAATTTCTTGCTGTCAATTCTTTCTTTATTTCTGCTTGTACTGAATCTTTATCTAATTTATTTTCTGTTCTTATTGTGTTTTCAGCCTTTTTCTATCTTAAGGAATCAGCCCCAAAATCCCCAATTTCTAGGGTTCTTCCATACTCTTTTTGGGTAAAATTAGATTGTCGAAATTTGGGGAAAACTATCTTGGTGTTCAATTGGGCAGAATCGCAATCTCCTTTAGGGTTTCAAGAACCCTTATTAACACTTATTTCTATTCTCAATTTGATTCTTTGCTGATTTGGGGATTTTATTTCAGATTTGGAAATTCAAAGTTCTAATCTTTTAATTTTCTGTTTCGTTTCAAATCTGATTGTTTAGGGTTTACGTAGGAGTTTCTTGTGACTTGGCAACTCGATCTTGGTCCGCGCGCAACCCCCGTATCAGTTGTCATCCTCGTTTCTTCATTTTTTTATTTTTTCACTCCTATATCTTTCTTTAACTGTTTGTTTCTTTAACCTTTTTTTTCTCTTTTCCCTTTCTCTTGTAAGTTTGACATAGTTAACAAGTTCGAAGGATCGGGTTAGTTCCCTAAAGAAATGATTGTGAGTGATCGAGTGGAAAAATGCATTGAGCGTTGTGAGAATAGAAGGGGAGACAAAAAGAGCCATTCAAGTATTCTCTCAAGTGAAACACGAGCTCTAAGTGTATATTGAGTGCATTGTTCTTTGGAGTGAAAACCGAGAGGTTTTGTGAGTGTGTTGTGAGGAATTTTATTATTTTTGTTTTACTTAACTTTTTTATTAGTATTCTTTATGTTGTTTAGGTATGACAGGATCGGAAGATCGTATTTGTGATGAAAATCAGCCACCAGATTTGCAAATACAGACTCTTACTCGTACTTTGCAGTGTCTTTTAGAAAATGCATTAGAGCCTATACATTCTCGTTTGGACAAGATTGATAGGGGTCGTTCCTAATCTATCCATAATGAATAGAATGATAAAAATGACGTCGAACTTTCACCAAGGGTGAATCAACGACCAGGACGTGCAGTTGATGATAATATTTCTAACATAAAAGTTGCTATACCTTCTTTTTAGGGACGAACAAATCCTGATGCATATCTTGCCTGGGAAAGCCAGGTAGAACATGTTTTTGAGTGTTATAATTACTCAGAACAGAAGAAGGTTCGTTTGGCTGTGATGGAATTCACAGACTACGCCTTGATCTAGTGGGATCAATTATTGATAAGTTGAAGACGTACCGGTGAAGGTCCCGTAAGAACTTGGGCAGAAATGAAGCAAATCATGCGCAATAGATTTGTTCCTTCTCAATATCATCGTGATTTATTCCAAAAATTACAATCGATAAAACAGGGAAATAGGAGTGTAGAAGACTACTACAAGGAGATAGAGGTGTCCATGATGCGAGCCAACGTTGTTGAGGATCGAGAGGCTAATATGGCATGATTCTTTCCAGGTTTAAACTCTGAAATTTCTAACGTTGTTGAGTTGTAGCACTATATTGAGTTGGAGGACATGGTGCATATGGCGATTAAAGTTGAAAGACAGCAATGTAGAAAGTCTTCTAATAGAGGTAATACTCCATTTAAATCATTTTCCAATCCTTTGGGCACTCCTAACAATTTCAGGAAGAAAACACCATTCCAAATCAAAGAAAAGGGTGAAACGAGCAAACCCAAGGCTCCAGTTGTTGATGTTGGGCGTGGGAAACAACAAATGCAACCAGAACGTTCGAGAGACATTTTATGCTTTAAGTGCCTTGGTAGAGGACATATTGCCAGTCAATGTCCAAATCGGAGGACCATGATATTATTAGAGTGGCGAGATTGAGTCCGAGACAGAAGAAGAAAAGCCAGAACTCCCTATAGTAGATGTTGATGAAGATGATGACAATGTGTAGACATTTGCAACCGGTAAAGCACTTGTTATCAAGAGAAGTTTGAACACTCAACTGACTCAAGAAGAACAGCAGCGAGAGAACATCTTTCATACAAGATATCTCGTCAATGACTAGGTATGTGTTGTAATTATCGATGGTGGTAGTTGCACTAATGTTGCTAGTTCCATGATGGTTGAAAAGTTAGGATTGAAGACGAAAAAGCATCCCAATCCCTACAAGTTGTAGTGGCTGAATAATGGAGGAGAGATTAAAGTAAACAAGTAGGTGTTAGTTTCGTTTGCCATTGGAAAGTACAAGGATGAAGTACTTTGCGATGTCATTTCAATGGATGCGAGCCATTTGCTATTAGGTCCTCCGTGGTAGTTTGATAAGAGGACGACACATGATGGTTATACAAACAGATATTCTTTTATGCATAGAGGAAAGAAGTTCACCTTAGCACCTTTGACACCGAGTCAAGTTACCACAAGGATGTGATGGGCCCAAATTGATGTGAGCTCGCCTATGAACAACGAAGAGCTCGAACGAGAAGCAATCACGTTGCCCATTGGTCCAATAACGCGAGCTAGAGCTAAACGTTTCAAAGATGCTATTTCAGCAATGGTGGAACAGGTTAAGGAAAATGATAGCAAGGAGTTTAAAAACGAGCTGAACATATTCAACTTCTTTGAAGCTGAATTTCGTTCTAGCTAATTAATTTGTTGCTGGAATTTTTGAACCATTTAAATAAGCTTTAATTAAGTGTTACTACAGCTTATAAATATGTCTTTAATTAATTTAAGTGTTTAATATGTCTTGATTTAGTTAAATTAAAGATGTCTTGATGTCATTTAGTTTGTCTAAATTAATACATATCTTAAATCTGTCCAGCCAAATTTATGTGTCATGTTTTATTAATATTTAAGTTGTCTCAATATTAATTAGTGAGCCCACATTATGTTTTAATTTAATTCAGCTAATTTGGATTGATTTAATTAAGTTTGTGTGTTTATTTTAGGTGCAGTCGAATTTGAAGGTTCATTGGACAGATTCATGCATGAAGATTCAATGGATGTGAAGATGCATGCATGTTGGATACATGCACCTAACGATACATGCATGGAATGCATTAAAAAAATGGTGTGCTGATTTTTGGAGTTTTCTATGTGTCCATTCGGCCAAAAGAGATGATTTTTCATTCTCCAAAGCTGCCATTTATTTCCTTCACATTGCTGGAAATCTTTTGGCTATTCGGTTCATGGTGTTCACACTCTAAGACTCTTCAAAGCTATGCTTTCACACTCCAAATGGCTGCTCATGTTCCTATTAATTGCTGGTTATTTTTCAGCCAAAAGATGCAACTTAAATGAGTATATTTATGCTCATTAACCGAACTTAGCCCATTCATGCACCATTCAAGATGTTCAAGGTTCATTTGCCCATCTAGAAGATGACCATTGGAGCTCTCATTCAGCCGAACCTACCTTGGACTCCATTCATGAAATTAAAGCTGAATTTTAGTTCAATGTTTGCTTAGAAATTAAGCCTTGAACTTGTCTATTCGGCTACTAGTAGAAAGACTATAAATAGTTTCTGTTTTTCTTGTAAGAGGACTTTTTGCCAATTTTCTGAATGAAATATAATTTTAGTGAGTTAATTCACTCTCTTTATCCTACAAAGCTCAATTGACTTATCCTTGCAAGTGGCGTCAATCTGACTTTGTTTTGAACTTATCACCATTAGGTGTGGCGTTCTGATTATACCGAAGGTTCCTATTTTGCTAAATAGAGGGTCTCCATTTTTATCTACAATTCCCTTACTTTTTCTTTGAAACCTTTAAGCCCGGGTCCTTATTTACTAATAAGGGTTCGTTCTTGTTTCATTAGAAACCTTCAAACACCTTTTGCTTCCTAAGTCATCAAACCTTTTAAAACTCAAAGAACCAAATTCGTATTAATCCGACACTACCTAATTACGATTGGGAATCAATTACGACTCGTCTTTACATCCAAAACGAGCTCGTATCACAAATTACCACAAGGCCCAATAACGAGGTCAAAGGTTAGACAAATGAGTTCAAAACTAAATGGAACCAGTCAAGAATTTATTAGCAAGGCCTTAGATGTGTACATGAAGGAAAAAAATCAAGATTCACTTTCTTGTTTTCAAGAAAATCAAGAAACTGAATCTTGGTCCAAGAAATCGAATAAGAAATCGAAACTTGCAGCTAAGGCGCATTGGATCTCAATTACGAGCATCAACGAACAAATTTCATGAGAGAACGGATTACAAGCCCAAATTCTTGAAGAAACGACCCAATAAGATCTTCAAGCCCAATCAAGAAATTTAAATTAGACTTAGTTGAAAATCAGGCCAAATTGTCAAAGTGGCCCAATTTGTTAAGTTTTAATTCTTTAAATACTTAGTTTTAATTTTTAGACTTTATGAATAAATTTCTATGTAAAAATTCAGTCCAAGAGGCCCATTTAAAGTCCTTGGCCGAATTTCCCCTTGAAAGTAAAAAAAATTAGGTTTTTTTTTAGTTTTCCTATTAGGACTAGGAAAATAGTTAGAAGGCCTATATGTTTGGCTTGGCTAGCCACCCTTATACACATTACACTTGCATAATACATTGAAATCAGATTTGTTTTCTTGAGTGAAAATTCTCTTTGAGTTCTCCAAGAATTTTCTCTTGAGTTTTCTTCATAAGGAGTTTTAACAATCTTTTTGATTGTGGAAGCTATCTTCAGCCTTCTTCTTGCCATTGTTCTTCATTGGAGGGGAGATTAGAGCCGTTTGAAGGGAGTTGTGAAATCTTTCTCGATTTCAAGGCTTCATAGGACTTTATCTTTATTTTTCTTGCTGTTCAATCTTTTAATTTTCTGTTTGTGTCGATTTCATTATCTAACTTGTTTAAACTCTCTTGTTGCGTCTCCAGCCCCGTTCAACCTTCAAGAATCTATTCGGCACCAAACTTGGACAACAAGAAACATTTTGATTTCACAAAACCCCTCTTTCTTGCCGTCCAAACCCTAGATCTAATTGATTTCGTGATCTGCTGAGTTTTTTTTTGAAATTAACTTGCTATTTTGTGTTCTTCTTTTCAGATTCGGCTGTTTGGTACCTATCTTGAATTCAATTCTGTGTTCTTGGCTTCCAAGATTAGCTATTCCTAAGTGTTTTTAATTCTTGGCTGATCTTTTATTGATTTGGGTATTTTTGTTTCAGATCTAATTGATTCTAAGTTGAATTTTCTGTTTTGTTTCAAATCCAAGCGTTTAGAGTTTTCATAGGAGTTTCTCATGACTTGAAAACTTGATCTTGGTCCGCGCGCAACCCTCTATCATTTGGTATTAGATTTTGGGCGTTTTGGGTGTTCTTGGTTGATTTCTAAACTGATCTGCTTTTTAAAACAGCAAACAACAATTTTTACCCAAAAAAAGTTTTGGAAAAAAATTCATTTGAATGGGTAAACATTGTCCAATTGGTCTGAAATTTTATATGAATATTTTTCGCACTGTGATAGATTATTAAAAAATATTTCCCGCAAAAAAAGTAGAAAAAGTCAAAAAAATTAAAAAAGACAAAATCAAGAAAAAAATTAAAAAAATATTCAGCGGGTTGAGTTTAGTGCCGAAACTTTCCAGATCAAAAATACATAATTTAAGGACATTCCAGTTTAAATTTCATGATTTTGGAGATCGGGAACACCTCCAATGAAGTTGTCAAGTTACTCCGCATTTTTTCAGGTTTTCAGGTTTCAGCAAATTTTATTGATTCTTAGCTGTAGGTTTTCATTTGTTTTGTCTTTATTCTTCCTTTACAATATCTAACACCTTCTTGTGTTAGTAGGATTTAAAAGTGTGCACAATTCTTCCTCGGTGCGACACAAATCAGTTGGTGTCTCATCACTTTTTGGACTCATAGTGCAATTAGGATTCCTTGGTAGTTACGGTTCATACACTTTCCAAATTGATTGATATAGACTCTACTAAAGAACTCACAAGACTAAATTCTACCTCTTTGAGAATTTGATTTTCCTTTTGAGTGATTAACGGTGAGGTTTGTTAATTTTTTTGAGTGTTGAGTGTTTATTTTGCAGGTGATGCAAACCTGGTTGCATCATGTTTCAACACAACTCGATGGCATCAAGAGTGGCCTAAACTCTAGGGGCCCAAGTGCAAAATGAAACTCGATCCAGGTCAATCGAGTTCAATTCAGCTCAATTTTAGCTCAATGAGCTCATTTTTAGCTTACTTTAGTTTGTGTTTATTTTGCTGGAATAAATAAATAAATTGCTACTAGTTAAATTAGTTAATTAGTTTAAGTTAATAAATTTGTTAAAATCTGGACATATTAATTTTTTATGTTAAATGTGTTTTATTTGTTTTTTAATGCATGTTTTAATTTGTCTAAGTCTATTGCATGTTTTTAATGTGTCTTAGTCAATGCCGAATTTAATGTCTTGTTAAGATCATATTAAATTTGTCATAAGTTAATTATTATGTTAAATTAGTGTGTCTAAATTATATTAATGCATGTTCAGCTGAATTTTGTGTGATTTAATGTTGTTCATGTGTTTATGTAGGTGAGCTGAATGTGAAGATGTGTTTAATGCAAGGTTCATGAATGGCTTGGTGCAACATATGGGAGTGTGCATGCATAATTGAGGTTCAATGGAAGGCATTTAAGGGAGCACAAGTACTTGGGACGTTCATGCAAGAGGGGGCTGCTGAATGTTCATGCATTTGCACATTCATGGACCGAATTTATGGAAGAACATACCTTGGGACGTTTCAGGCATGTTCCATGTATTTTCAAGATGGCCAATCAAGTTTTCAAGGCACTTTAAAGCTCCATTCAGCCAAGGGAGATGTTAGAACAATAAGGGGCTGCACATCCATGGAATTAAGCTCTCCTCAAGATTAAGAATGCATGAATGCATCTAGCGAAGCAACATGATGTTTTGGTCAATCCATGAATCATCTCCAAGCATGAACCAAATTTTTAATGCTTCATTCATGCTCATTCAGCCAAATTTAGCTACATCAAATTAATGATTTCTTTCTAGAATTTTCTAGCATATTCATGGCTGAATTCTTAGCCAATTAAGTTGCCCATTCGGCTAGCCATGCCTGGTTCTATAAATAGTTGATTAATTTCATTGTAAAAGAACTTTTACCAGATTATTGAATGAACTATTGTTCCTCTGAGGTTTTCTCCTCTCCAATTTCGTAAGAGTCTCGATTTGGCTTATCTAGCGTGCTAGTGGCGTCAACCGAACTCTTTCTGAACTTATCACCAATCCTGGTGTGGCATTCATCCATTTCAATATACCTTCGGTTCTTACTTTGCTAAGTAACAGGTCGAGGTCCATATTCCTGTTTCCATCTTTTCACCTTAAACCATATAAGATTTGGGGCAATACTCATTATAATATTGAAACTTTCTTGACGTTTAAGTTCTATTTTCCATCTCCATCAATTACCTTTTCTATCCTACCTTGTTTCTATTCTAAACCGAACCTTCCAACACCAAACCACTCATCTAAACCCCTTTAAAAGCTTCCACAACCCTTAGCCTAAATCACCCAATTTTGACAACTCCAACTACTCCTCGTCGACGATCGGGCAACTATGTGAAACGACTCGATTAACCCAAGCCAGATCGCATCAGTAGGTTTTAAAATAAGATGTCTAGAATTGGTCAAGACGATGATGAGAATAATGACCATAATGAGGTCCTTATAGTCCGTCGCACCCTTAACATCCAAATGAGAGACGATGTTGATAATCAAAGGACCAATATTTTCCATTCTAGGTGTTTTATAAAAGGTAACTTATGTTCACTTATTATTGATAGTGGGAGTTGTTCGTATTTAGTGAGCAGTTATTTGGTGGATTCTTTAAAGTTACCTTATACCGAGCACCCTAAGCCGTATCACCTTCAGTGGCTTAATGAATGCTCGAAAGTTAAAGTTACAAATAGGCCTTGATCACTTTTAAGCTCAGGAATTATGAGGATGAGGTATGGTGTGATGTGGTCTCAATGCATGCGACACACTTGCTCCTTGGACGGCCTTGGCAATTTGATCGTGATGTTACACACCAAGGCAAGCTCAATAGATACTCTCTTGTGTTTAAAGGCTGAAAATTCACTTTTTCTACTTTAAATCCCAATGATGTATATAAAGATCAATTAAAAATGATGAAATTTTGTGAGGGGGTGAAGGAGAAAGGACAAATAAAAAAGACAGAGAGAAAATAGGCTAGTAGTGAAAATAGTCAAAATTTAAATGGCCCAAAGGTGAGTGAATGCAAGTGGTAAAACTAGAGGAAAAAAATTAATTGCAACAAAAAAAGATGTGTGGAGAGCCCTACTCAATAAATAACCTTGTATCCTTGTGAGGTTTAGGCAAAACTATTTATCTCAATCTAACATTAATGAAAATTTGCCTAGTCTGTTTCAATGTCTTTTGCAGGATTATGAGGATGTTTTTAGTGAGGCCACTAAAGGTTTACCTCATTTACGTGGGATAGAACACTTCCATTGGCCACATATGAAGAAGGATGTCAAAAAGGTTCCTGAAAGACCAAATGATAGCTTTCAACTTCAATACATTTCCGATGAAAGACGCTTTCATACGATCAACATAGGCAAAGATGAAATCACACTACATGTGATACGCCCCGGCCTCTGTGATGAGAGTCGAGTCGTTGATGTGCCCGATCGTGAATTGGAGTAATATTAAGGTTTGTCGAAAATAGGTTAAGAAAGAAAAGATAAAGGCTCAAATTAGTTCAAAAGTGGTGATGGAATGTATTGAGGTTGATATGTGAACGAAAATAAAGTATTCAAGTTGAACCAACACGATATAAGTGTGTTAACCCGGGACTTATATGAATACTTAGGTATGTTTGTATGGATGGAAACTGAATAAATTGAAACCTCGACCCGCTATCAAAGATGATAGGAACCTCGGTATAATTTGAACGCCACACTTTGGGTACAAAGTGATAAGTTCGGAAAGAAAGACGGGTTGACGCCACAAGGGTTACTTGATAAGTCAGACGAGTCTTTGGAGAACAATGAGAGTTGAAAACAAACTCACAAAGTAATCAGATATCATATAAGATTCAAAAGTATATTGTCTAACCTTAAAACGAATACAAAGCAAGCTATTATAGTCTAAGAAGTACCCAGCCGAATGGTCACAATAACATATTTTAAATGAACTGAATTAATAAACTAAAAAGCTTTAAGAACTAAATTCAATATTTTGAAGATTCCTAGACCTTGGAAACGGCAATGGAATCTCAAATCCTTAATTTCCTTCAATAAATCAGCCTTGGAAATTCAGATGGTCGGCAGTAGCATAAGTGACGTCTTGGGCACACAAAACAGCTCCTAAATGCTTTCATTCAGCTTAAATGAGCTAGAATAAATTTGCAAGTCCTTTGGTGTGTTCTGGGCCTAGGAGACGGCAATAGACATTCAGCTTTGGAACCTTAAGAAAGCTTTAATGCTTCTTGGGAGTATGAAACGTCAGCCTTGGTTAATTAAGCAACAAGCATGCTTATGGCCGAATGGTCACTTGGAAATTCCCCAAACATTAGCTCTTTGCGGTACCCGAAGTAATACCAGCTGGAATTGAATCCTTTAAGCACTGGTCTCCACGAAAAGGAAGAAAGAATGAATCAGCTACCTTTAATGCTGTTCAATAACATCCCCCCTAGCATGCTGGACACTCTTTAACTAATTGTTTTTGCAGCATGTTTTCATTAATGTCGTCCATGCACCAAGCACACATTAAGTTCGGTAGCATCTTCTTTAAGGCATTCCAGCATCTCATTGAATGGTCGTCCATTGCATGTGGAACAGCCTTTAATTCCTATCTTTGGTTCTCTTTAAATGCCGTTCCTTGTATGTAGAACAGCACCTTAAATGCATGATACGAGTCACAAAGGCCCAACCCAAGCTCAAGAAGGTGATGGGCTCAAATCAAGAAAATCAAGATTCACTTTCTTGTTTTCAAGAAAGTCAAGAAACCGAATCTTGGCCCAATTTTGCTGTTTGGAGCGACTTCAAGAATCAAGAAAATCAAGATTTCAAATCTTGGAAATCTTGGTCCAAGAAACCGAATCTTGCAGCCAAAGCGCATTGGATCTCCGTTACGAGCATCAACGACCCAATTTCAAAAGGAGATGGATCACGAGCCCAAATTCTTGAAGGCGAGGCCCAATAACCAAATTCCAGCCCAATCAAGAAATTCCTTCATACTTAGTTGAAAATCAGGCCAAAATGTCAAAGGGCCCAATTTATAAACATTTTAATTGTTTATTTTAATTTTTTAAGCTTTAGGAACATACATGTAAAATTCGGCCCAAAAACAGCCCATATATATGCTTGGCCGAATTTTCCTTTATTTATTCTATTAATTAGGTTTAATTTTATTAGTTACTTGTTAGATTAGGATTACTTGAGGCCTATTTAAAGGCATGGCTGGCCACCCCTTGTACATAACACTTAGATTCATTCTTAAATTTCAGATTTGAGAGAGCAGAATTTTCTTTGAGTTTTCTCCAAGATTTCTCTCTTGAGTTTTCTTTAGAAGTTGTTTTAACAATCTTTTGATTGTGGGAGCCATCTTCAACCTTCTTCTTGCCATCGATGTTCTTTGGAGGGGAGATTAGAGCCGTTTGAAGAGATTTGTGAAATCTTTCGGGATTTCAAGGATCCTTAGGACTTATCTTTTATTCTTGCTGTTCAATTTCTTTTATTTAATTCTACTTGTGCCGAATCTCAATTCTAATCTATTTGCTGTTTTATTTGTGTTTCCAGCCCTCGTTTATCTTAAAGAATTGATCAATTTCACTTTTTGCTAGAGTTTGACAATCAGCCCTAAATCCCCAAATTCTAGGGTTCTTGCCGAATTCACACTTATTCTTCTTGGGTGAATTTGGTTGTGGAAAGTTAGGGGAAAATTTCGTGGTGGTCAATTGAGCAGATCGCCCTCGCTTTCTCAACCTCAATAGCCGTTTTATGCCTTCAATTTCTTTCTTTCTCATTGACGCATAAACCCTAATTTGTTTCAAGAAATTCTGGTCGATCTAATTTGCTTGCTGATTTGGTGTTCTTTGACAGATTCGGCTTGTGGGAGTTCATTCTTGGGAATCAATTTCGTGTTCTTGGTTTCAAGAAACCTCTTTCATAAGTGTTTCGTTTCTTGATTAGATCTTGCTGATTTTTTTAGGGTTCTTATTCCAGATTTTAATTTTCCAGATTTAATCTCTTTCTTTGTTTGATTTCAGATCTGTTCGTTAGAGTTTTCGTAGGAGTTCCCCGTGACTTGGCAACTCGATCTTGGTCCGCGCGCATTCCTCTATCATTTGGTATCAGATTTTGGGCATTTTGGTATCATTTGGTATCAGATTTTGGGCGTTTTGGAAACCCTGTTCATTTGGTATCAGATTTTGGGCGTTTTGGGTGTTCTTGGTTGATTTCTAAACTGATCTCAATTTTTTAAAGCAAAAACAGCAGTTTTACCCAGAAAAATTATTCGAAAAAAATTCATTTAAGTGTGTAAACGTTGTCCAATTAATCTAAAATTTTACATACGTATTTGTGGCACTGTGATTGAATATAAAAAAATTAATCCTGCAAAAAAATCAGTCAAAAAGTCAAAAAAATCAAAAAAGACGAAATTCAATAAAAATTTTAAAAAAGAATCAGCGGGTTGAATTTGGTGCCCAAAATTTCCATATCAAAAATTAAATATTTAAGGACATTCCACATTTAAGTTCATGATTTTTTGAGATCAGGAACACCTCAAACGAAGTTGTCAAGTTAGTCCCCAGTTTTTCGGGTTTTCTGTTTTCAGCAATTTTTATTGATTCTTAGCTGTAGGTTTTCATTTGTTTGCATTTATTCTTCCTTTATGTTATCTAACACCTTCTTGTTTCTTGTGTTAGTAGGATTTAAACGTGTGCATAACTTCTTCCTCGGTGCAACACGAATCAATTGGTGTATCGTCAGTTTTTGGCATCCTAGTGCAAATTAGGATTCTTTGGTAGATCGGTTCATCCACTCTCTAATTGGTTGATATAAACTCTGATAAAGAACTCACAAGATTGAATTCTACCTCATTGAGAATTTGAATTTTCTTTTTGAGTGATTAACGGTGAGGTTTGCTAACTTTTATTTTTGAGTGTTGAGTGTTTATTTTGCAGGTATTTCAAAAAAAAAAAGAGGAAAAAAATAAGATGGTAGTCCGCCGAACCCTTAATAGCCAAATGGGAGACGATTTTGATAACCAAAGGACCAATATTTTCCATTCTAGGTGTTTTATAAAAGGTAACTTATATTCACTTATTATTGATAGTGGGAGTTGTTCGAATCTAGTTAGCAGTTATTTGGTGGATTCCTTAATGTTACCTTGTATCGAGCACCCTAAGCCGTATCACCTTCAGTGGCTTAATGAATGCTCAGAAGTTAAAGTTACAAAACAGTCCTTGATCACTTTTAAGCTCGGGAATTATGAGGATGAGGTATGGTGTGATGTGGTCCCAATGCATGCGGCACACTTGCTCCTTGGACAGCCTTGGCAATTTGATCGTGATGTTACACACCAAGGTAAGCTTAATAGATACTCTCTTGTGTTCAAAGGCCGAAAATTCACTCTTGCTCCTTTAAATCCCAGTGATGATGTGATCCGGCTCGGTTGATTGAGTCGATTCACTTGATTGCCCGATCGTCGACGAGAAGTTTGTTCGATTTTGTAGATAGATGGAGTTAGATGATTTTTTTATAGCGGAAGTTGAGAAAATGGGTTCAAAAGTTGGTTTGGATAGATGTTTGATAGGCTCGGTGAAATAAAGAAATATTGTTTATAATTTAATAGTTAAAATGGAATGGAAAAATAGAACTCAAGCGAAGAACGATTCAATACTATATGAAGTATTGCCCCGGGACTTATATTGCTCAAGGTGGATTAAATGGATTGTCGAAGATGGACCTTGACCCGTTACCTATAGAGAGGTAGGAACCAAAGGTATAAAAAGGTGGATGAACGCCACACCAGGATGGTGATAAGTTCAAGAAGTCGGGTTGACGCCACTAGCGAGCTAGATAAGTCAGAACGAGACTCGTACGAAATAGGATAGGAGGAAACCTCACAATCAAGTTTTCAATAATCAAATTCTGTAACCTTTTTACAAAGAGAAAAGAACTATTTATAGATTACATTAGATAGCCAAATAGACTAAGTAAATTCGACTTTAATTGAATTAAACTAATCTAGAAATGTATCTTTAAAGGCTATGTCCGAATTCGGCTGAATGGTACTTCAATAGGCAGCTTCATGGCTAAGGAAATAAACTTGAAGGCTTGGTGAATGTATGGGAGAGCAATGGACATGTCTAGGTTCGACCAAGGTGTGAATGGACACTCCAAGAGATGCCTTTTGGCCGAATAGGTACTTAGGAGATCAATGGACAGCAACCGATGCATGTAAGTGAATATTCATGCATTCTTCCATTCATTGTATTAAATCATTCATGCATCATCCTTACGTTCATTGAACCAGCCCATTCATGAATCATCTTTAATTGTGTTCCCACATCATGCATTGTAAGTAGACGTTCATGCACCTAGCTTGAATGAATCTCCACATTCGGCTGTACCTACATGAAACATGAACAAATTAATTAAAAATAGATATATTAATTAACACATAAATTTAAAATAGACAAATTTAATAAAGTCTTAAGCTAAACATATTAAATTCGGCTAAGACAACTTTAAAAACATGAAATAAATCAAAACATAATTATGAGCTGTAATAACTTAAACTAAGTTAATAAAATACTTTAATTATTCAACCAATAAAATAAATGAGCTGAATTGTAGCTAAATTGAGCTCGATTGAGCTGAAATGAGCTCAATTGAGCTGGTCGGAGTTGAAACGAGCTAGAAAAGCTAAAATGGAGCTGAAATTAGCTTGCACTAAGGTGCATGGTTTCTTCAAGGAGTTGGATCGAGCTTCTTCATCTTCAACAAGCTGATTCTCCTTCCAAAACTTGAACAACAAAGCTGAAACAACTTCATGAAATCGCTTGGACCTAGCTCGGGTCATTGGTCCCTTTGGAAGCTCGAGGGAATCAAGACGAGGACTTGATGGGGCTTGGGGCGTGGTCACATCATTCCCCCCTTCTTCAAAATGACTTGTCCTCAAGTCGAGCTGTTTATTCTCTAGAAAATAATCCGTCTTTTGCAACTCTCCTTGAATGAATGGAACAATTAGTCGTTCATAAGCCTTTGCAAAAGAACTCACAATATTCGGCATTAGTGATGGCAAATGAATCAATGAAAATAGACAACCATTAATCATCAAGAAATGATCAGAACAACTGTGGATCATGCATGGTCATAACAAGACAAGTATGAGTCATGTAAAAAGGCAAACTTAAAACATCATTCTTACAATCACATGAACAAAACTCCTTCCATATCCATAACTCATCAAATGGTCGAGACGAAAACAAATATGTTTTCAAGCATTCGAACTTTTCAATTTTCTTCAAGTCATTGTTCAAGTAAATGGAATGCGAGTAATGGAACAAGAAATTTAAATCTTCATCACAAATACACAAATGAAAAGTTTCATATGATTCATGATTTCGCATGTTTGGCACTCGCAATTGTCGTTTGGTTATGTTCTCAACAATGAATTCATCACATTTTCCTAAGAGAAAAATCGTCTTATCATTACTCAAAATGGATTTATCATCATCAAGCAAAATCAAATAATTAACCACAACAGGATTCAAGCGATTTTCAGCAATCAAGGTGTCTTCAAAAATTTTAGTTACATTCGACTTAAGAAAAGATGGTCGCATAACATCAGAATTCATACCTGATTCACCTTTAGGAGTGGAAAATTGAGAATCAATTTTACCTTTTTCAATCAAAGTGAACCTTTTCTCCTTGAGAAGGTATTGAAGTCGAAGCTCATTACAGAATCCTTGAAAAACCTGAAACGAAGAGTAAACACAAAGGCAACTTGCACTTTTTGAAGTGTTGGGTTCATAATGCTGAAAGAGGGTAATGTCTCCATAGACGTTGAACTCAAAGGAACAGGCTAAAACACTATTCACATATTGAACATATGTAACGATACCAGGTTCAAAAACATGAGTTGATCTTACCTTTTCGAAATGAAAAATGAATTTCATGTACAGCCACATAAAATGATCAAAGAACAATTTTAAATTATAAACAGAGTCTTTAAATTTTAGAGGCCAAACATCAAACAGACATAAATTTGTCGCATAAAATTTAGGATGCTTGAGTTCCGCACATATCAACCTAAAACAATAAATTCCAGGTTTGAACACACGAGTTTGATTACTTACGCCAAAGTGTTTTAGTAAATCAAACATGTCAAACCAAAAAGGTTTTCGTGTCCATAGATACAAACATTCAAATCTCTTTATATTCATCAAATCAAACTTGCACAAATTCATGGATTTGTCACATGACAATAATGGATGCACAAAATTATCATATTTGAAAAATTGAATCGCTTTTCGTGAAAACCCGAAATCATGCAAAACCAAATCTTTAATTTGTCGTTCGTACCGAATAACATCAACCACATTCAAAGAATAGCAATTAATCGAATGAAAATAAGAGAATTTTTTTAAAACAAAGTCATTTTCAACAACTTTCAAACTTGATGGCCATGACTCGGTTTTTAAAAATTCCTTACCTCGCTTACCTTCAAGCTTGTGTGGTTCAATTTCAACTTCATCCTTACCTTTTTCGGTCATGCAAAAACGTCGCTCGTTAGGAAGATATTGAAGTTGATATTCGTCACAGAGATTTGTCAGAACCTGAAAAGAAGGAACAGAACAAAAACAAACATCACGGGGGTTAGTTAAAATTTCGTTCTCCTTTTCTTGTTCTCGCTCACTATCTTCATTTTCTCTCGTTTCTTCTTCAACATCTTTTTCTTTTTCAATTTTTTTCTCAATCTCAATTTCTTTTTCAATTTTCTTTTCTTCATTTTCTTTTTCTCTCACTATTTTGATTTCTTTTTCTTTTGCAATTTCTTTTTCTTTTTCGTTTTCTTTTTGTTTTCTTTCAATTTCTTTTTCAATCTCTTTCTCCTTTTCTCGCTCAATGGATTGCTTCATTTTGAATTGGTCTTCTTGCACTTGTTCCGGTGTGAGCGGTGCTAAAGTGATTTTCCTTCCTTGATGCTTGAAGGAATACCTATTGGTACGTTCATCGTGAATGACCTTGCGATCCGATTGCCATGGTTCTCCTAGCAACAAATGGCAGACTTGAATAGGCACAACATCACAAAGGACTTCGTCTTGGTATCTTCCGATGGAAAATGCAACACGCACTTGTTGAATAACTTCAAATTTGCCTTCAACACCAAGTCCTTGCAGTTGATAGGGTCGTGGATGCTTGGTAGTGGCCAAGCCAAGTTTTTTTACCGTTCGAATACTAGCCATGTTTGACCTACTTCCACCATCAATAATGAGGCAACAAACTTTATTGTGGACACGGCAACGCGTGTGAAACATATCTTCACATTGTGGCTATTTTCCAATCTTTGAAGGATTGCACTAATCTTGATGTCAACGATAGTAGATGTCAAATCTTCTTTATCTTTGTCGAATTGTTGAAATTCAGATCGCATTATCCTTTGCATTTCTTGTCTCCACATTTGGAATTCAAATTCAGAAAATTCTTCAGACATGCTTCAACAAAATATTAGAAAACAAAAGTTAAATTAGAAAGAAAAATAATTCTCACCACAAATCTCTCAAGTTCGCTCAAAAAGAAAAATTCACTCACTCGTGTTTCAACTCTCTTTTAGGCTTTTTTTTCGAATGAACTCACGCTCTCTTGCCTTTTACCACTCGACCTCATCTCACAAATTTGTAATTCGTCTCGATAGACTTAATTTGCTGCTTGAGGGTCGGTTTCAAAATGGGTTACAAGGGATAATGTCGGGTGTAGGGTAGGCTGAATAAAGAAGAAAATTGGTTTAAAGTGTGGCGTTGGGATGGGTAAATAATGGTAGGAAGGGAAACTTGATGATCTGAGTAATAAGTGATAATGATAAAAACTCGCAAGACTTTTCACTTTTTTTCTTCTTTTTTTAACTCGATTTTTTTGTCACTTCTTTTTTTTTTCTTTTTTTCGATTTTTTTGAATTTTTTTTTTGAATTTCTTCTCTTTTTTTTAAATCCAAAACAATAGTAAACAAAATACAAGGAAGAGAAAAAAAAATAAATTCCAACTCAAATTTTTTTTTGATTTTTTTTTCACGTTTCGAATCTACTTGCGTTGATACTCTCTTGTGTTCAAAGGCCAAAAATTCACTCTTGCTCCTTTAAATCCCAGTGATGATGTGATCCGACTCGGTTGATTGAGTCGATTCACTTGATTGCCCGATCGTCGACGAGAAGTTTGTTCGATTTTGTAGATAGATGGAGTTAGATGATTTTTTTATAGCGGAAGTTGAGAAAATGGGTTCAAAAGATGGTTTGGATAGATGTTTGATAGGCTTGGTGAAATAAAGAAATATTGTTTATAATTTAATAGTTAAAATGGAATGGAAAAATAGAACTCAAGCCGTGACACCCCTAATTTGACCCTAGTCGAAAAGTGGTTTCGGGACCACAAAATCAAGTCATAAAAATAATTAGCCGTCATATTTTATGACTATTATATGTGAATATGAATGTGTGAAAGTTTTAAGCTTTGATTTAGTAAATTGCATGTGAATTTAGTCGATGGGACTTATGTGTGACACTTTTAAAATGTGATAGTTAATTTATAAGGCTCAATTAGTGCATGTCATATGAATAAAGGGTTTCCATGTCAAATATCCCTTATGAATGAGTAGTGGCCGGCCATGGATGGGTCATTGAGGATAATATGAATTCTTTTATTAGCACAATGAGTTTAGAAAATAAAAGAATGAATTAAGAATGATAAAACATGAGGTGAGTGGGAGGAGAAACCAAAGTTGTCTCCCCCTTACTCCCCATTGCCGTGACTTGTGAAAGGGGAGGAAAAAAAAATCCTTTCTTTGTTGTTCAACATGGCCGAATAGAAGAAACAAAGGAGGGGAAGAATTTTTGGTCACTTGAGTCATTAAAAAGGTTAGTATATTATGTCAAATTGTGAAATTTGATCTTGTTTTAGGTAAATAATCATGACTCTTACTTAGCCCATGCTAAAATTTGTAATTTTGATGGATGATTGGAGCATTCGGCTAGGGTATAAAGGAAAGAACACCAAAGGCACTCGGTCATTTGGTGTTGGGAATTAAGGTGAGATTTCATGTATTTTATTTTTAATATTTGCGAAATGTTGTTAGTTTTGAAGCTCACAACATGACCCATATGTTAATTTTTGTGAATTTATTTCATAAAGCATTCGGTCATGGCTTCAAGGATTAGATTGTGGATGTTTTGATGATAAGTGTTTATGGATGAGGATAGACTAATTAAATTTGCTATGAGGGGCAAGTTTGAGTAAAATATCATTCGGTTATTAAAGTGAAGTATGAAACTTGTGCTTAATTGTGGAATGCTATAATTAAATTGCTAATATATGTTTATATACTTGCCGAATTTGAATTAAGGTGAAAGACGAGGTAAAGAATGAGTTTGAGTTGAAAATTTATAATTGTAATTAAATTGATAGCATATATTTATATATTAGCCAAATATGTGCTAAAATGAGAAATGAAATGAAGGATTAAGTTTGAATATTATTTGAGTGGTCTCAAGTATTGAAGCAAGCCCATGGCAAAATCTAGTTAATGGAAAAAGATGACATTCGGCCAAGGAAGTTTTGTGATAGTATTTTTTTGGCTAAGGATGCTTTGTATGTTATACATGATGTGTTTAATGTCTTGATGAACAAGTAGTCATTAAATGAGGCTAAGCTTGTGAAATTATGAGTTTGGATGAATATATATATATGCATTCGACAATGTGTAAAATATTGATTATTTTAAATGGTTCGTAGTTAAGTGGAAATGGAAGCTTGATAATAATAAAAAAATCTGTTAAGGATGAGTAAGAGGTATGTGCATTCGGCCATTAAACATGTGCTTAATTGTTGATGAATGGTTGTAAAGAAAATACATATAGGTCAAATATAGCCTTGGATAAGAAGATTTTTATGTATTGAATTTGTAACATGGTTATGCCGATTGTGAACATGTGATAAAGAATTATTCAAATGGTTGTTTAAATAATATTCGGTTTATTAGTATATGCATAATCAGTTAAAGTGTAAAGTTTGCATGTGTATTAAAGGTTTTTATGTGATATTCAGCCTTGGGAAATCTAAGCTTATAAAGGTTTGAATGTTAATTGGGTTGTCTCTTTAATGGCCGAATGTGCTAAAAGCTAATGCATGATTTAGTTTAATCGATGTAATGATACAAATTATGATATTTACTTGTGGTTTTGAAGTATAGAAAAATTTGTTAAGTTGATTAAGTGGTTGCCGAATGTGAAATTTAGGTAAGGAAATGTGTACAAATAATATTTGTATGGATAATTGGTTTAAAGGGGTCGGCATTATACATTGTTGATATGGTGTTATTAATGTAAAACACTTTAGTATAGACGTATATACATATGGTCACTTAGAACGTATTGAGATGGCCGAATAAGACTAACGATGAGTATGCTTTGATTTTCTATAATACTTAGTAATTTGTTTAAGGTGATTAAAGATGTGTACGATTATTTTATATTGTACTAAAGAGCGTATTAATGCATGTTTGGTACTTGAGATGATTGAGGTGGTGATCTCGAAGCTAAATGTTATAAGGAATAAGTGTATTTCTTGTTAACCGAATTATAATATAATCGAATGTGGTTTTACACAATAGTGATGTGATAAGTTTAAATTTGGTTCATTAGCTCAAGAACTCAAGGAAACAAAGTCGGATCGTGGAAAAAGGGAAATTGGTCGAATAGTCGGAATTGACGTACATTAGCAATCGAGGTAAGTTTTAAGTATTAATGCCTATAATGTGATTGAGTATGATATGTTAAGCACATATTAAAAGAATCATAACTCTATTGTAAATCTTTATGCATATAGCCTAATGGTTATTATGAAGTATAGGTAAGTTATGGATATGATATTATGAAGTGCTGAAAGGATATGTCAGAAGAGTAAAATTGTGATAAACCTGCTCAGGACAGCAGCAGTAACATGAATTCAGAAAATCACCATAAATTCATGGATTTGAATTAGAGGCTGAATGAGACATGAAATTAAAGCTTAATGAGTCTAGTTTCTTATAAAAGAAACCGTGTAAACAAAGGAATTTTTGATAATGAGAAATTTGATTCGTAGTGAAGAGTGGTCAGATTAGTCAAACAGTGAAACAGGGGAAAACTTAAGAAAAATCTGGTGTTGATTGGCCCAACCTAAAATTCTGGAAATTTCATGGATGGAAGATATATGAGTCTATATTCAGGAAAAATTAACGGCAAGTGATTTGGAGTTTTGTAGCTCCATTTATAAACAATTTAGTGACCATTGCTCAGGAAAACAGCTCGTAGTGAATATGTGATGTTGTTGTAAACATGGATAAAACTTGTTTTAGTTACTCATAAGCTATTGATTAAACCCATACTTGAATTCTAAATCGTGATATTGTAAGCTTATGATAATTCGAATATGAAATGATAGTATGGCGTAAAATTGAATTATTCATTGGAAAGTGATGGATGTAGATTCGGTCAAGCCCAAGTCTGTACATGATAGTATATGTGTATGTGTGATAAGGCCGAATGGCCAATGTGATGAATGTGAACATGCATATATGAGATAAGGCGAATGGCCAATGTGATGAATGTGAACATGTGTATGTGTGATAAGGCCGAATGGCCAATGTGATGAAAGTGAACATGTGTATGTGTGATAAGGCCGAATGGCCAATGTGATGAAAGTGAACATGTATATGTGTGATAAGGCCGAATGGCCAATGTGATGAAAGTGAACATGTGTATGTGTGATAAGACCGAATGGCCAATGTGATGAAAGTGAACATGTATATGTGTGATAAAGCCGAATGGCCAATGTGATGAAAGTGAACATGTATATGTGTGACAAGGCCGAATGGCCAATGTGATGAATGTGAACATGTGTATGTGTGATAAGGCCGAGTGGCCAATGTGATAAATGTGAGCATGTGTATGTGAGATAAGGCCTAATGGCCGATGTGATGAATGTGAAAGTGTATAAATGTGATAAGTCCCGAAGGGCATTTGTGTCAGTACTATATCCGGGTTAAAACCCCGCAGGCTTTATGCGAGAATATTATCACTGATTAATGTCCGTAAGCTTCGTGCTCGTACTATATCCGGGCTCTAAAGACCCGATGACTGCGTGTGGGAATTTTGTCCGGGTAAGACTCGATAACTTCGTGTGGAGATTATGTCCGGGTAAGACTTCGTAATAAGAGTTGCTTATAAATATATTCAATGCGAAAGGTTAAACAGGTATGTACTCCAAGTCTATATGTGAGCTTGATTGCACTAAATCATAAGGTAGTTATGTGATGCATGTGAGAGCAATCTATGAGTCTACTCTTATGATTATGTGATATCGGATCAGTGTGAGAGGTGATGGGAAATCATACGATATATCTATGTCACATGAGCTCACTTTTACGTGAAAGTTTATCTGCCTATTGTATATGATGAGACGTGCGTATTCGGAAAAGGGATGGTATGCCCGAAGGAAGAGTGAAATAAAAATACGAACAACTATGTTATAATTTGATTGTTATCTATTGCCACTGCTTAAAACTTACTAAGCATTGTAATGCTTACTCCGTTTACCCTGTTTCCTCTGTTTTATAGATCTCATTGCGAAGCTACAGGCTCGGGGATCGTCAGCAACTAGTCACACTATCACTATCCACGGTTTGGTACTGCTATGTTTTGGATTGTCTTATGGCATGTATAAAATAGACTAGTGGCGGAAGAATATTTTGGTTAATGTATATAGCCATGCAAAAATGGCTTACATATGTTTGAGCATAATGTTATAATCATTTGGTATGGAATGGTTAATCACTATCATAATTTGTGCTATTCATGCTAAAAGGGCTAGTTGAATCATGGAAACTATTGAATAGGTAAAGTCTACCTTAAAGGCAGATGTTGGCAGCAGCAGTGATGTAGATTTGGAAAATCACTAAAAATAGTATGATTGGAATTAAATAATTAATAAATTATGTAAACGAACCTTGATGAATCTATTTTCATAGGGAAGTAATGAAACGATCATATGGACAGTATGTTAAGAGTTATTGAGGTTCTCGTGGGACAGGGCCAGAACGGTTTCTGGATTCCCTGTTCCGACTTTGGAGATTTATTATAAATTAACCAGAGATAATTACGAGTCATGCCATATATGTACAGATTCCTCTCTGAGTCTAGTTTCTAGAGAAACAAACGACATCAGTATTGAAGCTCTGTGCTGGGAGATATCCAATTCGTAATGCGCAAGGGTCAGTGTAGTCGATCCCTGTAACATGGGAGACTTTGACTAATAAACTGTACTAATTGGCCCGACCAAAAATTCTAGAAAAAAATATGTAGATGGGCATATGAGTCTAGTTTCAGGGAAAAATCACGAAACTGATTTTCGAGTTGTGAAACTCAAGATATGATTTTTAAAGCGACTATTACGCAGATTGGCAGTGTCTGGAAAATTTTAAAAAGTCTGTTAACACCTCGTGTTCGACTCCGGTGACGGTCTCGGGTTCGGGGTGTTACATTTTATTGGTATCAGAGCTACGGTTTAGTCGATTCTAGGACTAACGTAGCACGCGTGAGTCTATTTATACATGCCATAAAGTGATAAAATGATAGTGTGATGATTTTTGGCTATTAAAATGTGTTTGCTGTATTGTAATGAACCTTGATCCCGATCGAGCTGTAGCAAGCTTCTGACTATGAGAATTTGCGATATAACTTCATTTAGCTATGCCTAAATTATTAAGTTGATCAGGTACGTATCATGTACTCGTATTTGAATTTCGATTTGGATTGGATTATAAGGTTATAAGTGATGCAATTTTGAAGGAGTGTTATGACTATAAATGTGATTTTTGTATGTGGCTATAGAACTGGAAGTTAAATGGTCGATAAGCATGTTGTGTTTGTATTCAAGTAATGTAAATGAAATACTAATGTGTCATGATTTATTGTTAAATGTGCATGGTTATTCGAATGATGTCCGGGCTAAGTTCCGAAGAGCATTCGTGCTAGTGATGTATCCGGGCTAAGTCCGAAGAGCATTCGTGCAAGTGATGTATCCGGACTAAGTTCCGAAGAGCATTCGTGCTAGTGATGTATCCGGGCTAAGTTCCGAAGAGCATTCGTGCTAGTGATGTATTCGGACTAAGGTCCGAAGAGCATTCGTGCTAGTGATGTATCCGGACTAAGATCCGAAGAGCATTCGTGCTAGTGATGTATCCGGGCTAAGTCCGAAGAGCATTCGTGCTAGTGATGTATCCGGACTAAGTTCCGAAGAGCATTCGTGCTAGTGATGTATCCGGACTAAGTTCCGAAGAGCATTCGTGCTAGTGATGTATCCGGGCTAAGTTCCGAAGAGCATTCGTGCTAGTGATGTATCCGGGCTAAGTTCCGAAGAGCATTCGTGCTAGTGATATATCCGTGCTAAATCCCGAAGAGCAATCATGCTGGTGACGTGTATTCGGGCCTTCGTGCCTAGTAGGCTTCGTGCCGGTGGTTTGAGCAAAGTTTAAGTGCTCACTACTATATAAATTCAAATTTAAACGAGACGATATGTTTAAAAGTGTACATACATGATGTTTATAGACTTGGTTAAGTCATATCAATGTGTATTAACGAATGAATAAGAGCGCTATGTATGTGAATAATTAGAGGCACTGTGTGTGTGCGAATTTCTTTAACCGAGCACTATGAGTGCGAGATCGGTCAGTGGGCACTAAGTGTGGAAGTGGAATTCAAGTAAGACCTCGTTTGGGACGAAGGCATTGATTTTAGATAGTGTGTAAGACCATGTCTGGGACATGGCATCGGCTCGATATGTGAGAAGATGTAAGACCATATCTAGGATATGGCATTGTAAGAGCTATATGTGCTATTGCTGAATGGACACTATTTTGTTAATCTTGTTCAAGAAATTATTTTGGTTAAGTTTCGACATTCGAAAGTTTGAAAGAATTTTTGATGAATGTTGATAATTTTGGATATACGAGTTATGCGCTAGAATAAATCACATGCCAGTGTATTTTATTAGGCTTTATGCCTATTTGACTGTATACGGGTAACGTTAACTATGATTGAATGTGCTAAATGAACTAAATGTTCAGGTACGTGGAAGTTGACTTTTCTTTCGGAAATGAGTTAAGTCGAATATTGAGTATATGTGTACTTTTGGTTGGGTTACAGCTTATACGTGGATGAAATTGTGGGTTACAAATATGTGGGTTGATGATGTGAATTATACATGTTAATATGTGCTTAATGTGTGTTTGAAATGCATATATGAATTAAATTAAGTGATTATTGCTTATGAAATCAAGAAAATGAGATATTTGTGCATACTTGTAGAAATGTTTATGTATTTGTTTTAAGATAAGAAAATGACTTTATAGACCGATGTGAAATCAATAATGAATTACAATTGCTATCAATGAGCTAATGTCTTTGTGGATATAATTCAAGAAGAAGACGTTATCCTAAACTATGCATCGGTAGAAATTTTCGGGGACGAAAATTTCTTAAGGGGGGGAGAGTTGTGACACCCCTAATTTGACCCTAGTCGAAAAGTGGTTTCGGGACCACAAAATCAAGTCATAAAAATAATTAGCCGTCATATTTTATGACTATTATATGTGAATATGAATGTGTGAAAGTTTTAAGCTTTGATTTAGTAAATTGCATGTGAATTTAGTCGATGGGACTTATGTGTGACACTTTTAAAATGTGATAGTTAATCTATAAGGCTCAATTAGTGCATGTCATATGAATAAAGGGTTTGCATGTCAAATATCCCTTATGAATGAGTAGTGGCCGGCCATGGATGGGTCATTGAGGATAATATGAATTCTTTTATTAGCACTATGAGTTTAGAAAATAAAAGAATGAATTAAGAATGATAAAACATGAGGTGAGTGGGAGGAGAAACCAAAGTTGTCTCCCCTTACTCCCCATTGCCGTGACTTGTGAAAGGGGAGGAAAAACAAAATCCTTTCTTTGTTGTTCACATGGCCGAATAGAAGAAACAAAGGAGGGGAAGAATTTTTGGTCACTTGAGTCATTAAAAAGGTTAGTATATTATGTCAAATTGTGAAATTTGATCTTGTTTTAGGTAAATAATCATGACTCTTACTTAGCCCATGCTAAAATTTGTAATTTTGATGGATGATTGGAGCATTCGGCTAGGGTATAAAGGAAAGAACACCAAAGGCACTCGGTCATTTGGTGTTGGGAATTAAGGTGAGATTTCATGTATTTTATTTTTAATATTTGCGAAATGTTGTTAGTTTTGAAGCTCACAACATGACCCATATGTTAATTTTTGTGAATTTATTTCATAAAGCATTCGGTCATGGCTTCAAGGATTAGATTGTGGATGTTTTGATGATAAGTGTTTATGGATGAGGATAGACTAATTAAATTTGCTATGAGGGGCAAGTTTGAGTAAAATATCATTCGGTTATTAAAGTGAAGTATGAAACTTGTGCTTAATTGTGGAATGCTATAATTAAATTGCTAATATATGTTTATATACTTGCCGAATTTGAATTAAGGTGAAAGACGAGGTAAAGAATGAGTTTGAGTTGAAAATTTATAATTGTAATTAAATTGATAGCATATATTTTATATTAGCCAAATATGTGCTAAAATGAGAAATGAAATGAAGGATTAAGTTTGAATATTATTTGAGTGGTCTCAAGTATTGAAGCAGCCCATGGCAAAATCTAGTTAATGGAAAAAGATGACATTCGGCCAAGGAAGTTTTGTGATAGTATTTTTTTGGCTAAGGATGCTTTGTATGTTATGCATGATGTGTTTAATGTCTTGATGAACAAGTAGTCATTAAATGAGGCTAAGCTTGTGAAATTATGAGTTTGGATGAATATATATATGCATTCGACAATGTGTAAAATATTGATTGTTTTAAATGGTTCGTAGTTAAGTGGAAATGGAAGCTTGATAATAAAAAAAAATCTGTTAAGGATGAGTAAGAGGTATGTGCATTCGGCCATTAAACATGTGCTTAATTGTTGATGAATGGTTGTAAAGAAAATACATATAGGTCAAATATAGCCTTGGATAAGAAGATTTTTATGTATTGAATTTGTAACATGGTTATGCCGATTGTGAACATGTGATAAAGAATTATTCAAATGGTTGTTTAAATAATATTCGGTTTATTAGTGTATGCATAATCAGTTAAAGTGTAAATTTGCATGTGTATTAAAGGTTTTTATGTGATATTCAGCCTTGGGAAATCTAAGCTTATAAAGGTTTGAATGTTAATTGGGTTGTCTCTTTAATGGCCGAATGTGCTAAAAGCTAATGCATGATTTAGTTTAATCGATGTAATGATACAAATTATGATATTTACTTGTGGTTTTGAAGTATAGAAAATTTGTTAAGTTGATTAAGTGGTTGCCGAATGTGAAATTTAGGTAAGGAAATGTGTACAAATAATATTTGTATGGATAATTGGTTTAAAGGGGTCGGCATTATACATTGTTGATATGGTGTTATTAATGTAAAGCACTTTAGTATAGACGTATATACATATGGTCACTTAGAACGTATTGAGATGGCCGAATAAGACTAACGATGAGTATGCCTTGATTTTCTATAATACTTAGTAATTTGTTTAAGGTGATTAAAGATGTGTACGATTATTTTATATTGTACTAAAGAGAGTATTAATGCATGTTTGGTACTTGAGATGATTGAGGTGGTGATCTCGAAGCTAAATGTTATAAGGAATAAGTGTATTTCTTGCAAACCGAATTATAGTATAATCGAATGTGGTTTTACACAATAGTGATGTGATAAGTTTAAATTTGGTTCATTAGCTCAAGAACTCAAGGAAACGAAGTCGGATCATGGAAAAAAGGGAAATTGGTCGAATAGTCGGAATTGACGTACATTAGCAATCGAGGTAAGTTTTAAGTATTAATGCCTATAATGTGATTGAGTATGATATGTTAAGCACATATTAAAAGAATCATAACTCTATTGTAAATCTTTATGCATATAGCCTAATGGTTATTATGAAGTATAGGTAAGTTATTGATATGATATGTTGCCAAATGGATATGATATTATGAAGTGCTGAAAGGATATGTTAGAAGAGTAAAATTGTGATAAACCTGCTCAGGACAGCAGCAGTAACATGAATTCAGAAAATCACCATAAATTCATGGATTTGAATTAGAGGCTGAATGAGACATGAAATTAAAGCTTAATGAGTCTAGTTTCTTATAAAAGAAACCGTGTAAACAAAGGAATTTCTGATAATGAGGAATTTGATTCGTAGTGAAGAGTGGTCAGATTAGTCAAACAGTGAAACAGGGGAAAACTTAAGAAAAATCTGGTGTTGATTGGCCCAACCTAAAATTCTGGAAATTTCATGGATGGAAGATATACGAGTCTATATTCAGGAAAAATTAACGGCAAGTGATTTGGAGTTTTGTAGCTCCATTTATAAACAATTTAGTGACCATTGCTCAGGAAAAACAGATCGTAGTGAATATGTGATGTTGTTGTAAACATGGATAAAACTTGTTTTAGTTACTCATAAGCTATTGATTAAACCCATACTTGAATTCTAAATCGTGATATTGTAAGCTTATGATAATTCGAATATGAAATGATAGTATGGCGTAAAATTGAATTATTCATTGGAAAGTGATGGATGTAGATTCGGTCAAGCCCAAGTCTGTACATGATAGTATATGTGGTATGTGAAGTCTAATTGAATAAATGTGAAAGTGTATATGTGTGAATAGGGCCGAATGGCCAATGTGATGAAAGTGAACATGTATATGTGTGATAAGGCCGAATGGCCAATGTGATGAAAGTGAACGTGTGTATGTGTGATAAGGCCGAATGGCCAATGTGATGAAAGTGAACGTGTGTATGTGTGATAAGACCGAATGGCCAATGTGATGAAAGTGAACATGTATATGTGTGATAAAGCCGAATGGCCAATGTGATGAAAGTAAACATGTATATGTGTGATAAGGCCGAATGGCCAATGTGATGAATGTGAACATGTGTATGTGTGATAAGGCCGAGTGGCCAATGTGATGAATGTGAGCATGTGTATGTGAGATAAGGCCTAATGGCCGATGTGATGAATGTGAAAGTGTATAAATGTGATAAGTCCCGAAGGGCAATTGTGGCAGTACTATATCCGGGTTAAAACCCCGCAGGCTTTATGCGAGAATATTATCACTGATTAATGTTCGTAAGCTTCGTGCTCGTATTATATCCGGGCTCTAAAGACCCGATGACTGCGTGTGGAGATTATGTCCGGGTAAGACTTCGTAATAAGAGTTGCTTATAAATATATTCAATGCGAAAGGTTAAATAGGTATGTACTCCAAGTCTATATGTGAGCTTGATTGCACTAAATCATAAGGTAGTTATGTGATGCATGTGAGAGCAATCTATGAGACTACTCTTATGAGTATGTGATATCGGATCAGTGTGAGAGGTGATGGGAAATCATACGATATATCTATGTCACATGAGCTCACTTTTACGTGAAAGTTTATCTGCCTATTGTATATGATGAGACGTGCGTATTCGGAAAGGGGATGGTATGCCCGAAGGAAGAGTGAAATAAGAATACGAACAACTATGTTATAATTTGATTGTTATCTATTGCCACTGCTTAAAACTTACTAAGCATTGTAATGCTTACTCCGTTTACTCTGTTTCCTCTGTTTTATAGATCTCATTGCGAAGCTACAGGCTCGGGATCGTCAGCAACTAGTCACACTATCACTATCCACGGTTTGGTACTGCTATGTTTTGGATTGTCTTATGGCATGTATAAAATAGACTAGTGGCGGAAGAATATTTTGGTTAATGTATATAGCCATGCGAAAATGGCTTACATATGTTTGAGCATAATGTTATAATCATTTGGTATGGAATGGTTAATCACTATCATAATTTGTGCTATTCATGCTAAAGGGGCTAGTTGAATCATAGAAACTATTAAATAGGTAAAGTCTACCTTAAAGGCAGATGTTGGCAGCAGCAGTGATGTAGATTTGGAAAATCACTAAAAATAGTATGATTGGAATTAAATAATGAATAAATTATGTAAACGAACCTTGATGAATCTATTTTCATAGGGAAGTAACGAAACGATCATATGGACAGTATGTTAAGAGTTATTGAGGTTCTCGTGGGACAGGGCCAGAACGGTTTCTGGATTCCCTGTTCCGACTTTGGAGATTTATTATAAATTAACCAGAGATAATTAGGAGTCATGCTATATATGTACAGATTCCTCTCTGAGTCTAGTTTCTATAGAAACAAACGACATCAGTATTGAAGCTCTGTGCAGGGAGATATCCAATTCGTAATGCGCAAGGGTCAGTGTAGTCGATCCCTGTAACATGGGAGACTTTGACTAATAAACTGTACTAATTGGCCCGACCAAAAATTCTAGAAAAAAATATGTAGATGGGCATATGAGTCTAGTTTCAGGGAAAAATCACGAAACTGATTTTCGAGTTGTGAAACTCAAGATATGATTTTTAAAGCGACTATTACGCAGATTGGCAGTGTCTGGAAAATTTTTAAGAAGTCTGTTAACACCTCGTGTTCGACTCCGGTGACGGTCTCGGGTTCGGGGTGTTACAGGGTGGATTTTCTGATGAGTATGTGGGGTAAACTTATTTTGTAAAGCATGATTGGGTAAAATGTGGGTTAGTCTCTCCAAAAAAAAAGAGCATGATTAAATGGCTTAATTTTTTAGATTTATCGTGGTTTTTCCTCTGTTCATAGTTGTTGTGATTACTAACCAAGGTTATTTTTTTCATTTTATTTTTCATCATGCATCATAGGCATCTTATTAGGAATGTGTTGATTAGAGATTGGTTGCAAAAACGAGTTTCTAATGGAGGAATCAATTACGCAAGTAACTGAGAAAATTGCTGTAGTCCGAGACTGGTGTTTGAGGACTCAAAAAGTGAAAAGAGACAGTTTAAAGGAAGGATATACCTCCAATATTCACAAGCATGTGATTTTGAATGCTCGTCAGAATGATCTCAAAGATTTGACTAGGATTTGGAAATTGTGAGACTCAAATACTAGAGGCATCTTCATTGAAAAGTACGGGGATATAGCTCACTTGATGACAATCAATGTGAATGAGCAGTTGATCCAAGCCATGGTTCGATTTTTGGACCCAGCCTATAAGTGTTTCACTTTCAATCAGGAAGGTATGACTGTGACCATAGAAGAGTATGCTACCCTACTTCGCATTAACATGTACAACTCAACAAGATATATGTGAAGGAACCTAAACCAATGACCTTAAAGAAAAAGTTAATGAAGTTGACAGGGATGACTGATACATGGGCTAAAAAATAGATAAAGAAAAAGAATGAAGTCAGTTGTGTTCTGTGGTTCTTTCTTCGGGAGCTAGTTCAGAGTCATCCAAATATTTTGAAGAGAGTGGATTTGTTTGCCTTGGTCGTTTACGGACTGATCATCTTTCCGAAGGTTCTGGGGCATAATGATTTTTTCAAAAAGTTGGGGTAAGGAATCAATCCCGTCCCAACCACCTTGGCCGAGACTTTTAGATCTTTAAATAATTATAGGAAGAAAAGGGAAGGGCGTTTTATCAGATGCGCTCAGTTACTTAATGTCTGGATTTTTAGCCACTTTTGGAAAGTGGAGCGCACACCTTTCCATATGTTTTCAAAAACATTCGCTCTATTAGAAGCACACCTTGAAAAAGATTGTCCAAAAGATGTCACTAAACAACACTGGGTCTCAATTTTTTAGAACCTCCGTGCTGAAGATATAACTTGGAGAGCACCTTGGATTCGTCTTTCTGTTTTATTATACAAGTGTGGAAACCAGGACTGGGTGCCTTCCCTAGGATTATGGGGAGGAGTTGGATATGCTCCGTTAATGGTACAAAGATAGTTTGCTTTGCGACAGTTCGTTCCAGTTACTGATGGGTTAGCACAATCGGAGTTTACCTTTACGGGAAAAGGTTACATGAAAAAGGTTCAAGATACTGCGAATTCTTGGAGAAAAATCTACCTAATGGAATTGGCTCTCTATGCTGATACTATCACTGTAGATTATGACTATGGAGGCAACGACGAGTGAAGAATCAACTAACCCCGCCGATTGATGTCACTCACTAGAATCCGTTCTTAGAGGAAATGTTGTCTGAGCTGGAATTGGCAAGACATGAATTCAAACGTGAAAGAGCTAAACTATTACGAGATATTAGTTCTCTTCAGGAGGAAAACTACAGCTGAAGATTGATGATCAAATTGAAAAATCTAGAATCGAGAAAGTGCAAAAAGAAGTTAAAGTCACGAGAAAGGATTTAAGGGACCTTCATTTGAAAAATAAGAAATTAAGAGGTACTATAAGGAATAGTGGATTGGGCAAATCATCGGCAGAATGGAAGGAAGAACTAAATAATATCAAAGGTGGGATGGAATTCTGGAAAGCCAAAACGAAGAAGAAGGAGGAAAGAGCTGCACGTGCGATGATAGAGTTGAGAAAGAAGAATGTTGAATACGAAACTATATCTGTAGAATTAACGGCTAGTTAGTCTGAGCTTCAAGAGCTAAAAAGAAAATTTTGAAGTCTAGAAAGTACAGTGCAAGCTCATCAACAACATTTGGATGACCTCCAGAGAGCTTTGGAAGAGAAGAATGGTCAGTATGACAGAAACATTCACGCCTACAAAATAGCCCTCCAAGAAAAGGACATGCATCTTGGCAGTTTGATCAATGAAATTCGCAAGGCGGCTGTGTAAATATTGCAATTATTTGATGAAGCTAAAGTTCTCAGTTCCCAATACCCTCCAAGCCGAAGGTTAAGCATATCAGAGTTCCTAGAATGTATAAAGAAACAAGTCGATGTGGCTAGGAAATTTGTGTTATTGTTAAACCAAGATGGCAAAACTTTTTGCATAAAGAAACAAGTATAGGGCTATCTTGAAATCAACACCCATTTTTGCATATTTTCACATAACTAACATTCATTATTCATTAGTCATCCATTCATTCATATCACCCTAATCACTCCTTAAGGCTAAAATTGTCTAATTTATAGTTATTACACTACGAGTCTAGAATCACGTCACTCTTTTAGGACACGCCTAAGAGCTAGAGCTATGGATGCTGAACTCAATGAAAGAATGGAAAGGACCCAGATAGAGTTGCAAGAGCAACTGGCCAAGTCACAGCAAGAGGCGAGAGATTTGATGGTAAGATCCCACGAAGAATTACTAGAGCAAAGGGATCAAATGGCTAAAATGATAGAGATGATAACAGCCTTGGTAAAAGGAAATGGACCTATACAGAGCCCCGATACCATAGAGCCCCAGTCAAGAGCTAATAATAATCAAGATCCACTCTATCCCCAAGGATTCACTCTACCTCATGCCCATATAACACAAAGAAGATATCTCTAAGGGGAATCTACAGTCTTGGGGCAACATTCTGTGCAACCTGCTCACTTAAGGCAAAGAATGTTTGTACCAAACCTTGGGGCTAACCCTTCAGATCCAATTGTTCCAGACCTAGATGATCCTGTAGAAGTATCAAGGCTGAAGATTAATGATAATAATGCTCAGGATAAGTATAGGATCCTAGAAGATAGGATCAGGGCAGTAGAAGGTACTGAAGTTTTCTCTGCCTTGAGTGCTAAAGAGCTTAGTTTAGCTCCCAATCTGGTTGTACCCCCAAAATTCAAGGTGCCAGATTTTGAGAAGTACGATGGAACAAAATGTCCAAAGGTGTATCTTATCATGTTTTGCCAGAAGATGACTGGCTACATGAATAATGATTAATTGTTGGTACACTGCTTTCAAGATAGTTTGGTTAGCTCGACTCTTCGATGGTATAATCAACTCAGCAAAGAGAGGATCCGATCATGGAAGGACCTAGCATCAATATTTTGTGAGTAATACAAGCATGTATCGGATATAGTGCCTGATCGACTAACTTTGCAAATGTTGAAAAAGAAGCCGACAGAGACTTTTAGGCAATATGCACAAAGGTGGAGGGATATTTTAGCTCAGGTGGAATGTCCATTAACTAAAGTAGAGATAACATTCCTTTTCATTAACACTCTGAAAGTGTCGTTTTACGATAAGTTGGTAGGAAGCTCCATAAAAGACTTTGTAGACATTGTAATATCCGGAGAGCTTATAGAAAACGCCATCAAGAGTGGGAGAATGGAAGGCCCCGAGAGTTCAAAGAGGGCAGTACCCGTAAAGAAAAAGAAGGTAGAAACCCATATGGTTGGAATCGAGAGCCACAGTACCTCTAATTCGTACCTAGCCCAATCACGACCTCGTTATCTCCCACCTACAAATTTCTATTTTCCTCCCCAAAGTCCATACTATCAAGCATCTCTCTCTTATCCCGTTTATGCAATGAATGACCAAAGACCATTTATCATGTTCCCACCAAATACCATGCCTACAAAAAGCCAACCCAAAAATGAACAAAGGCCAACAAGAACCAATTCTGAAAGACCTTAGTTCACACCAATTCCTGTGTCATATGGAGAGTTATACCCAAAGCTATTGGAAAATCAATTAATATCCCTACATTATATAGCACCACTGAAGCCCCCATACCCAAAATGGTATGATTCTAATGCTAGTTGCATGTATCACGCTGGAATCAAGGGCATTCTATAGAAAATTGCCTTTCCTTTAAAAAGAGGGTTTAAGGACTTATTGATGCTGGCATTTTACGATTCGATGGTGTTAGCAATGTGGCTGGAAATCCTCTTCCTAATCATACTGGTGGGAATGTAAATGCGGTGACAAATGAAGACGATTGGCGAGCCAAAGGTTATGTTGCAGAAGTAAGGACACCTTTACGAAAAGTATGAGAGATGATGGTTGAAAAGGGCTTGTCTGCTTGTCTAATAGAATTTTCAAAGAAGAAAGTACAAAAGGCCAAGGTTTCTGTGATTTTCATGGCATCGAAGGGTATGACATCCAATCTTATAAGGAATTTAGAAAACTACTTCAAGACATCATGGATAACAAGGAGGTCTAGGTCTTTGATAGTATAGAGATGAACGAGGAACGAGAAATATGTGCCTCTGATAATCAATCAATGGCTTTCTCTTATAGCACCGATAGACCTTTGGTGATTTACTACGAGACAAAGAAGGAAAAAGTTAGTCAAGAAGTTAAACCAGAGGTGATAATTGAAGTGCCATCGCCTTTCCCTTACAAGGACAACAAGGCAGTACCGTTGAAATATGATGTTAATATCGTTGGTGAAAAGTCAAAAGTTATGAGTGAAAGTGTCAGTAGGGTAGGACACTTTACTCGCAGCGAAAGGTGTTATTCTCCCGAGACAGTTGAACCACAGAAGAAAGTTGTTGACTTGAACCAGAAGGGAAAAGCACCAATGCATGAGGTTGAAGTTGGTGTTGAAATGCCGTCTGAGCAAGAAGTTAAAAAACCTGTGAATGAGGATAAGGCACATGAATTCTTGAAGTTCATTAAGCACAGTGAATATAGTGTCGTGGAGCAACTAAACAAGCACCCGGCGTGAATTTCAGTATTATCTCTATTGTTAAACTCGGAGAAATCAAGCTTATGTGGCAAATAATGTATCTGTGGAAAAGCTTGATAGGTGGATAAATAATCTGAATGCGGATAATTTCATCTCTTTTAGTGATGACAAAATACCGCTGAATGGTAGGGGATCTGTAAAGCGTTGCACATTACAACCAGTTGCAAGGGTTACATAGTACCAAATGTGCTCATCGATAACAGGTCTGCACTTAATGTCATGCCTTTGGCCATGCTTTCGAGGATGCTAATTGATATGTACTATCTAAGGCCTTGTCATTCTATGGTAAAGGCATTTGATGGGACAATACAAGAGGTCATGGGAAAGATCCAAATTTCTCTAGAGGTAGGCCCATGTGCATAGGATATCGAGTTCCAAGTCATGGACATCACACCTTTATACAATTGCCCATTAGGGAGGCCTTAGATCCATTCTGCTGGGGCAGTTCCTTCATCTCTCCATCAGAAAGTAAAGTTTATCATGGATAGCTGCTTGATTACCATCGCTGGTGAGGAAGATATCATCGCATCTATCTCCGCTGATGCACCCTACATCGAAGTCAGCGAAGATGCTGTGTAATGTTCTTTTCGTTCCTTTGAATTTATTAATGCTACATTTGTTGCTGAAGGAAATAAGATCCCTACACCCAAGCTGTCGGGGAATACTAAGATGGGAATTAAGCTGATTGTAGGAAAAGGAGCACGAGCGAAGAAAGGTTGGGGAAATATCAGCAAAGGATGGTTAGAGCTTTAAAACCAATGCACCACAAGGGTCGTCGATACGATTTGGGTTTCAAGCCAGATATATGTCAAAGAAGAAAATAATTGCAGAAAAATCAAGAAAGAAAAATCGTAAAAATCTCAGGTCGAGAATTGGAATGGGAGCCGATGGCGTTTCCTCTTTTCTCAGAGACATTTACATCGGCAGGGGTGATGTACCTAGGGCAAGACAATCTGTAAATCATATTATTGATTAAAAAGGGTCTTCAGAATATCAGCCTAAATGCTATTGACAATGAGGATGATGCAATTGAGAGTGCTTCTGTATGACGCCCTTGTCCTCCTGGATTTGCTTTGAACAACTGGACTGCTGTTGATCGTCTTGTAGTTTTTAAGTCTCCTTCAGAGTAATTTCCAATGTTAACCCTTCATTTTGTGTGTCCCTAAGTAGTAGGGTTCCTTTTGTAAGAGCTTATGTTCGCTTTTTGTCATTTAAATGAACATTAATGAATATGCATTTTATTTTATATTGTCATGTTCTTTTCATTTCCATTAACTTCGTAACTTTTCCCTTTCTTCATGTCATTTTCCTGCATCATATTGTGTGTGTTGATTCTAATACTTTGGTGCTCCTCTATAGTTTTCTTTCCCATTAACCTTTCAGGTGCTCAGATATCCATGGCATGAACAATCTCGTTACAAGTCCTAAAATCAATTTCGAGAAGGCTGTATGTTTAGGATAATTTGAAGCTGACGAGAATGCTGAAGATTGTATCTCATCTCCTGACATACTGAGAATGGTAGAACAAGAAGAGAAACAAATCCTACCCCATCAAGAATCTGTTAAGGTGGTGAACTTGGGGAGTGAAAGAAAGGAACAAGAAGTGAAGATTGGGACTTCTATTTCAGAAGACACCAAGCGGGATTTGATCACCCTGCTCCGTGAGTACAAGGATGTATTTGTCTGGTCTTATCAGGATATGCCAAGGTTGAACACAGATATTGTGGTCCATAAGCTCCCACTGTAACCAGAATGCAAACCTGTTCAACAGAAGCTAAGAAGAATGAGACCCGAAATGCTATTCAAGATAAAAGAAGAAGTCAAGAAATAATTTGACGTTGCCTTCCTACAAGTCTCTAAATATCCAGAGTGGGTAGTTAACATAGTTCTAGTACCGAAGAAAGACGACAAGGTGTGAATGTGTATAGATTATCGTGATCTGAATCATGCAAGCCCCAAGGATAACTTTCCTTTACCACACATCGATACTTTGGTGGATAATACGGTAAGACATTCTTTGTTTTCTTTCATGAATAGTTTCTCAGGTTATAATCAAATAAAGATGGCTCCCGAAGATATGGAGAAAACCACGTTTGCGACAATGTAGGGAACGTTCTGCTATAAGGTGATGCCATTCAGATTGAAGAATACTGGGGCAACATATCAGAGGGCCATAGTGACGTTATTCCATGATATGATACACAAAGAAATAGAAGTTTATGTAGATGATATGATTGCCAAATCTTGGGAAGAAAAAGAGCATGTTGGAAATCTTAAGAAGTTGTTTGAAAGATTAAGAAAGTTCCAATTGAAGCTTAACCCAGCAAAATGTACGTTTGGGGCTACCTCGGAAAATTGCTTGGTTTCATTATCAGTGAGAAAGGTATCGAGGTTGATCCAGAAAAGATAAAAGCCATACAAGAACTGCCACCCCCACACAGACAAAAAGAAGTCAGAGGATTTTTAGGAAGTCTGAATTACATTGTCCGGGTCATTGCTCAACTTACCAATTAGTGTGATCCAATTTTTTGACTCTTTCGAAAACATAATCCAGGAGAATAGAACGATGATGCCAAGTGGCTTTTGACAAGATAAAACAGTATTTGTCTAATCCTCTGGTGCTAGTACCACCAACCCTAGAAAACCTTTAATATTGTATCTGACTGTATTCGAAAACTCAATGGGATGCGTATTGGGGCAACATGATGAGTCAAGGAAAAGAGAACAGGTGATTTACTACCTCAACAAAAAGTTCACAGAATATGAAGTAAAGTACCCTTCAATTGAAAAAATTTGTTGTGCATTGATTTGGACTGTTCGAAGGCTCAGACAATACATGTTGTTTCATACGACATGGTTAATTTCAAAATTGGACCCAATAAAGTACATGATGGTGTCACCTGCACTCTCAGGGAAAATGGCACGATGGCAGATCCTACTGACTGAGTATGACATTGCATATGTGAGCCAAAAGTCGTTAAATGGAAGAGCATAAGCCGACTTCTTGGTAAGTCGAACAACAGAGGAATACGATCCTTTGAGATTTGATTTCCTAGATGAAGACTTGAAGTTCATTTCAGAAAAAGAAGGTGAGTCATCAAAAGAAAATTCATGGAAGATAAGCTTTGATGGTGCATCAAATACATTGGGGCATGGGATCGGAGCAATCTTAGTGTCATCGGAAGGGGACCATTACCCACTCACTACTAGATTGAAATTCTTTGTACCAATAATATAGCTTGCATCATGGGACTTCTTGCTACTATCAAGAGGAAAATTGAAATTTTAGAGGTACACAGGGACTCAGCATTAGCCATTTATCAAATCCGTGGAGATTCCGAACTGAGGGATCTAAAATTAGTCAAGTACCACGATCTCATTACAAAATTGGTCAAAGAATTCAAAGAAGTGACTTTAAGTACTTTCCATGAGAAGAGAACTAATTGGCTGATGCCCTGGCCACCCTAGCTTCAATGTTCAAAGCAAACAGAGAAACTGAAATAATGTCTATCTAAATGAGCATATATGAGACTCCTGTAAACTATTTTAGCATTAAGGAGGAGTCAGATGGATGACCATGGTTCCATTATATCCTAGAGTACATCATGAATCAAAGTTAACCCGAGCAAACAAACGAGAATGACAAAAGAACAATTAGGAGAATGGTGATTGGATTTGTTCTTGACGGGGATATTCTACACAAAAGAGAAAAATGCATGGACGTCATTGAAGCCAAAAAGATACTGAAGAGGTTCATGAAGGAATTTTTGGAACACATACTAGTGGTTTCACTATGGCCAGACAGATTATGAGACTTGGTTATTACTGGCTGACGATGGAAAGGGATTACATTAGCTACGCACAAAAGTGCCACAAATGTCAAATTTACGGTGATAAAATTCATGTAGCTCATTCGCCCCTTCATATAATGACTTCTCCGTGGCCTTTTCTATGTGGGGCATGGATGTTATAGGGCCAATTTCCCTGAAAGCTTCTAATGGACATCGATTCATCTTTGTGGTTATAAACTACTTCACAAAATGGGTAGAAGCCACTTCGTTTGCTAATATGACGAAGACTGCAGTCTGTAGATTCCTAAATAGAGAGATCATATATCGATATGGTTTACCTAAAAGAATCATTGAATTGAACAACAAGATGATGAAAGAAGTATGTGAGCAATTTTAGATAAAGCATCATAATTCTTAACCCTATCACCCAAAGATGAAAGGAGCAATAGAAGCGGCTAATAAGAACATTAAGAGGATTAGCGGGAAGATGACTGAGACATATAAAGACTGCACTAGAACCTACCGTTCGCTTTATATGCATACCACACCTCTATGCAGACATCTGCGGGAGCAACTCCTTTCTCTTTGGTCTATGGGATGAAAGCTGTTTTACCTGTCGAAATGGAGATCCCATCCTTACGCATCTGATGGAATCAAAATTAGAAGAATCAGAGTGGGTTCAGGCTCGATATGATCAGCTAAACCTTATTGAAGGGAAATGTTTGAAGGCAATTTGTCATGGACAAATGTACCAAAAGAGAATGATCATGACCCATGATAAAAAGCTGCGGCCAAGAGAGTTTCGTGAAGGCATTCGAAGGAGGGGCTCTGATTCTCACTGAGATGGACAGGAAAAATTATCTAATCCAATAAACTCAGATGCTGTGAAGAAATATTATGCCTAAAAACAAAAAACAAAACAAAAAAGAAAAAAATCAAGGTGAAACCCGAAAAGGGCATATTGATAAACAAAAGGATTAGGATGAAACCCGAAATGGCGTCCTAATGAAATGGGCTCGAACTTAAAGGAGCAAAATGACTTGAATAGGGAGTTGAATGACGAAGTCACAATATTTGAAGCATTCTCAGAAGCTCAAAATCTTCTATACAGGAAGCCATGCTTGAAGAGATCCTTGACGAAGAAACATAGAGAAGTTTATGCGGTGGATATCTAAAGCATTTGTAGTTATTAATTCACTTTCCATTCTTTATGATACTTTGTTTATTTGAACTATTCCTTGTCAATTTCCTTTGTTTGTTGCTTTTGAAAAAAAATCTGAATGTGAGGTATTTCTTTCATGCTACCTTGTCCTTTTTTTTTATGCATCTCGCGTTTGATTCATTTAAATGATAAATAGTAAGATGACATACTCTAAAGAAAAGGAATGTTGAGTATTACTTGGATGAGAATTTAATAAGTACGAGGGCACCAAAGCAAGAACAAAGTTCAATAGTGGGCAAGAGGGTGATATATAATGAAATGTGGATTATTCACAAACCTTAAAGATGAATACAAAACCTAAGAGAAAGTTGAGAATGGAGGCAATGAATGAAGGTCCTCACGAAAATCAAAAAGGGTCATGTGACAAACAACCCAGAGTACATAGCATGATTATGTAGACATAAAAGCATTTAGGATAAACATGTGCATATCATAATAACAGGTATACCAATAGAGCAAGGAATTTTGGGAGAAAACTACACAGAATCAATGAAGAAGAAAGCTTTTAGTTTCACCTGATGTTATTCGAAACCCTACTTTTTTTTCAAGAATTATATTTTTCAATTTTTGTTTTTCAAAAAATCAACTCATATTGCGAGAGGTGAGTTGAGCCTCGGGTCACATACCGAGGTATCTTTAATTTCTATTTCTCAACAATCAAATCATATTGTGAGAGGTGAGTTGAGCCTCGGGTCACATACCGAGGTATCTTTAATCTCTATTTTTTGAAAATCAACTCATATTGCGAGAGGTGAGTTGAGCCTCGGGTCACATACCGAGGTATCTTTAATTCTGCTATTCAAAAAAATCAACTATACTGCGAGAGGTGAGTTGAGCCTTGGGTCACATACCGGGGTATCTTTAATATCTATTTTTCAAAAATAACTCATATTGCAAGAGGTGAGTTGAGCCTCGGGTCACATACCGAGGTATCTTTAATTTCTGCTTTTCAAAAAAATCAACTCATATTGCGAGAGGTGAGTTGAGCCTCGGGTCGCAAACCGGGGTATCTTTAATTTCTGTTTTTCAAAAATCAACTCATATTGCGAGAGGTGAGTTGAGCCTTGGGTCACATACCGAGGCATCTTTAATTACTATTTTCAAAAATCAACTCATATTACGAGAGGTGAGTTGAGCCTTAGGTCACATACCGAGGTATCTTTAATTTCTGTTTTTCAAAAATCAACTCATATTGCGAGAGGTGAGTTGAGCCTCGGGTCACATACCGAGGTATCTTTAATTTCTATTTTTCAAAAATCAACTCATATTTCGAGAGGTCAGTTGAGCCTCGGGTCACATACCGAGGTATCTTTAATTTTTGTTTTTTAAAAAAAATCTCATATTGCGAGAGGTGAGTTGAGCCTCGGGTCACATACCGTGGTATCTTTAATTTCTATTTTTCAAAAAATCAACTCATATTACGAGAGGTGTGTTGAGCCTCGGTCACATGTCGAGGTATTTTGAATTTTGTTTTTCAAAAATCAACTCATAATGCGAGAGGTGAGTTGAGCCTTGGGCCGCACGCTGAGGTATTTCTTTTAATTTACGTCTTTCAAAAATCAACTTGTAATCCAAGAGGTGAGCTGAGCCTCGAGCCGCACAATGAGGTATTTCAATTTCTGTTTCTCAAAGATCAACTCATACTCGAGAGGTGAGTGAGTTTTGGATCACATACTCTACTATTTTTTATTTCTGTTTTAACAAAAAAGAATAAAGATGGACAATCGAACAAAATTTAGTGCTTTTAAGTCTTTGCTCTATCCCTTTTCATAGCGGTGAGCAAACAGGGGCAGCTGTAAGCACTAATTTGTCCGGCTCAATTTCGTGTTCAATTTCAAAATTAGAGAAAATTTTTAAAAAATACAAAAATAAAAATTACATTTTAGCTCTTAAATTTTTCATAATTATATTTTAACCCTTTAAACTTCCAAAATTAAATTTGGGCCCTAAACTTTCAAGAAATTACATTTTGGCCCTATATTTTTATAAAATTATGCTTTTGCCCCAAAATTTTTGTATCCTCGATAGTTTAGTCCTCTAGACATGTCAAATCACCCCAATCAGCAACCGAGCGTGCTCTGCCACCTCCAACTACTTCAGCAGCCTCCCTAGGCCATGATTGCTCTGCTGTCACCTTAAGACAAAGAAAAAAGAGAAAATATGTGAGATTAAAGGAAGAAAATGAGAGGGAGTGGGGGAGGATTTGGGCAGCCAAGAAAAGAGAAAAAATAACAGAAAAAATTCAAGCAATAAAAACTCTCAAGTCAGTCGATCCACACTCACCACCACCGTACCTACAGCCACCGTAACCGCGCACCACCACCTAAAAGCCACAATCAATCAAAAAAGAAAAGTAAAATAGAAAAAACAGCACCAGTAGAAAAAAAAGAGCTCATAAAAAATCCGGCGTTCCTTTACCACCACGTGCCACCGCCGCGCCTTTGCTTCCCTCCACTGCCAGCACCTACAACACAATCAAGCAACAAGAAAAGAAAATAAAAAATAACAAGTAAAAAATAGCACCAAAAAGAAAAAGAAGGGAGAAAAGAAAAGAAAAGAAGAATGAGAGCGAGGAGTAGAAGGGAGGCGCACCGACCACTGCACCACTGAACGGAGGAAACGAGTGGTGGCTGAGGCTTTTGGCCCAAAAAAGAAGAGAAAAAAAAGAAAGAAGAAAAAGAAAAAAGGAAAAAAAAATAAAAACAATCAGTCGGGTTGACCCGACCCGACTTCCTACTTGACCCGACCGATTTGTGCGACCCGACCCGCAGTAGGCCACCAGTAACAGCAGCAGATTTGGCCCCCAAAATAGCGGGCCTATCCAAAATAAAGAAGCAAAAAAAAGGCCAGTCTAGCAGCCCAGAATAGCAGGCTCCAGGCCCAGCGCAACAGCAGGCTTTAGGCCCGCACCTAGCAAGTCCAACTGCATGAAAAAAAGAGAAAAAAGGAAGAGAAGGAAAAAAGAAAAAAAAGGCTCGAATTGTGTAGCTCGTTGGATCAAGCCCATAACTTTGGGCTTTTGGTAATTTTTAATCCATTTTAATTTAGTCAATGTATTTAAATGTTGTCTCATTTCAATTAAATTAACATTTTTAAAATAGTTTTTTTAGAAATATTATTACATGTATTTTATTTGCATTTTAAAATAAAAAAATCATTTTAATGCATAAGGCAATGAGCCGATTTAACATTAATATTGATTTCATCGCTATGTTAGTGAATATCATTGATTTTTGTTAAATACGAAACGCCCTTCTTAAAATAGAAAATTTCAAAAAAACTAATGCTTAAAAAATATAATTTTTATTCTTTGTGATTATTCGTAAATTATTGAAATTTCATGTTTAAAATGTATAATATGATAATTGTATTTATCAAATTCTCGTTTAAAAAAAAATAATCGGATCACAATTAAATGTTAAATTGAACTTGTATTTTTGAAAATTAAGACAACATGCTTAACGGATACCAATTTTAGGCATCACGAGGGTGCTAATACCTTCCTCGTGTGTAACTGACTCCCGAACCCTAATTTTCTCTGGAATTTTGATGTAGACCTAAACTTGGTTTTTTTTAAAAAAAAGAAATTTACAAAATAATTTTTCTATTAAAAGAGGATTTATTAGGTGCCCGATCAAACCTAGGAAAAAGGATCGATGGCGACTCCCTTTTTTAAGTAAAATAAAAACTCTATTTCAAATTTTCAATAATCACATTGACTAGCACCCATGCAATAAAATTTAGGTCGCTACAACACCAATGTAGTAGTTCCGGAATGGATATTGTGACGCCAGCGATTATGCTGTGGGAGCCATGTCAGGGCAAAGAAAAGACTACATACTGTGGGCAATATATATGCTAGTAGAACTTTATTGGAACTGCAACTTAATTGCACCACCACATAAAAGGATTTATTGGCTGTGGTGTTTCGCATTCAATAAACTTTGTTATTATGTAGTTGGGATAAAAGTCATAGTCTACACAGATCATTCTGCTATTAAGTATCTAATGAGAAAAAAAGATGCTAAGTCGAGGTGATAGATGGATACGTTGCTGCAGAGTTTGACTTGAAAATTAGAGATCAGAAAGGGACTGAGAACCAAGTGGCTGATCACTTGTCAGGTTTGAACCTGGAAGTGAAGGTAGTCATGATACACTTATTAAAAAGAATTTCCAAACGACAGTTGTTAGCCCGACATTCCTTGGTACCGCATAGTGCCTATTTGGTGATGTGTTTGCCATGATCTCAATAGTCAA